>NW_026970017.1:370000-535000 GCF_028390025.1 Pseudophryne corroboree
TTTTTTCAACTGATTGCTACGCAGCGAACAACGGCAGCAAGCGATCAACTCGGAATGACCCCCTATATACATAGAAACATGGATTTTTACTGCAGGAATTATGGTTAGTTTAGGGGTATCGGTTAGGGTCAACAGAGGTGTAGCTAGGGGTCCAAGCGCCCCTGGCAAAGTAAGGGACTGGCGCCCCCCCTTTTGATAAAGCATTGCAGTCCATTGGCGGTTACCATGTTGGAGCCACAGCAACTGACCCCCTCCCCCACACGCTGCCCTACATCATCGGCTGGGATTCACTGTTGGTGTGAAGCCACTGGGAACATTCTGGTAGCATTAGCAGCAGTCTGTGTCATAGATAGGGAAGGCAGAAGGTTAACTAGCTAATAGCAGTCTGTTGGCAACAGAGGCTGGGCGGGGGGCTGAGAATGAGCCAACGCTGATCAGTGTCCAGTCTGCTCAGACAAAAATATTTTGTGATCAGGGCTGGTTCTAGACCAAAGGAGCCAATGGCAAAAATTTCCTTTGGCACCCCCCCCCCACACACACACACACACACATACACACACACACACACACACACACACCAAAAAAGTACATATCCCAGTTTAACATAACGCTATGTGGTGCAAGGTGTGGAGCTGGTCACTTGTATCAGACCTCTGACATTTGCCTTTTCACCCATATTGCATACTTTTTCTTGCAGGTTGTGTCTTAATTCAAGAAGTGTTCTAAGTACTTCAGCTTAGTATCTTTACTGACCCCTCTTTACCCCACACTACATAACTGACCCCTCTATACCCTACACTACATCACTGACCTTTCTATAACCATCACTGCATTACTGACCCCTCTATACAGTACACTGACCTCTATATACCTGCTAGTACATCCCTGATGCCTATATTCCCTAAGCTAAATCCCTGACGCCTCTATTCCCTACGCTACATCCCTGACGCCTCTATTCCCTACGCTACATCCCTGACGCCTCTATTCCCTACGCTACATCCCTGACGCCTCTATTCCCTATGCTACATCCCTGACGCCTCTATACCCTATGCTACATCCCTGATGCCTCTATTCCCTACGCTACATTCCTGATGCCTCTATAACCTACGCTACATCCCTGACGCCTCTATACCCTACGCTACATCCCTGACGCCTCTATACAGTACAATGCATTACTGATCCCTCTAGACCATACATCCTCATTACATCAGAAAGATAGTGAAACACTGGAAAAAATAAGGATAAAGTGGACTACAGAAACTGATGCTCTAAACAAAGGAGAGAGAGAGAGAGAGAAAAGCACAAGGGGGTTGGGTATGGCATCCGGCGCTCGGGATTCCAGCAGTCACATGATACCTAATCCTAACCCTCTGGGGGGGTGGCGGATAGGGCTAACCCTCAGGGGGTGGCAGCTAGGACTAACCCCCCCCCCCTCCTAGTGCCTTCCCTAACACCCCCTCCCCCGGTCCTAACCCTCCCTCCAATACTCGCCTTCGGGATGTTGGCTGTCTGTGTGCCGGCACCAGTCTCCCAAGTGGTGTCAGAATTCCAACATCGGTCAAATGACCGCCGGTATACCGTCTGCCGGGATGGTAAATGTATCCTGAGGACAGGTAGTGAGTGTGGAGGGATAGGTGGTTCAGTAAAATGTAACAGCTCAAACTGCGATCATTCACTGATAAATTGATTTATAGCTCTCCCTTTTTAACCATTGCAGTCATAAAAGCAATGTTTTTAGACTTTTAAATAAAGCTTGTTAGCATCCCCAGCACACTGTATATGCTGGGAGATGTAGTTCTCAATATGAAAACATTTAATTACTGTATGAACTCTAATTCCCCAACTGAAACCTCTCACAAACACACACTCCAAAATCTAGTACACACACACACACATTTCCCCAATACTGACAACTCTCATCACTTCCACACACTGACAACTCCCTCCTGCTCCTCTCCCCACTGACACTGACAGCTCCCTCACAGTCACACACATCCTCCACCCCCCCACACACACACTGATAGCACACATGCACAAATCCCTCCCTCCTCGACACTAACTGTCACGGACTGCTTGGGCAGCAGGGGGCAGGCTCTGACTTGAAGTGCTGAAATTCAACAGCTCTCTCGAACTTGCAAGGCATGGCTGTGCAGCTGTCTCCAGCCATCTCCTTGCCCACTGTGTAATTTGTGGCGTTCTCTGATGTTCCCCGCTCTGCCTCTACAACCGGCACATAATGTACAGCAGTGGTGACTCCTGAGTATGGGCCTGGAGAACTCCGCCTACCGGGGGGTAGGGATTAATAATTTCAAAGGGGCAGAGCTAGGAGTGAAGCAGTGGACAGCAGTTGAGGGGCGTTTCAAACTGTAACAAGGTTTGGACAATTTCAGTATCCTTCCCTCACCGTCTAATTGGTCAGTCCCACGCCGAGACTGCAGAACTCTATCCCTTAGCCACGGTTGGCACAGCTGGATGGTGCCCCTGGCAAGTGCCATCCTGGCCAAGGGGTAGATACGCCCCTGAGGGTCAGGGCCAGCAACAGAAATCTCGGGGCCCAGTACACTGATATCTCTGGGGCCCCCTCAACCCCCCCTTAACTTGGCAGAGGGATCTTTAAAAAAAAAATGGAGCCTTTGACTCGGACCGTCAGTGAGGCCGGCAGGTGGTTTTCATACTGGGCTATCCAGCTCTTCGGTGGCGGTGGCAGGGACATTCAGAAAAGGGCCAGCACAGCAACATGCATAATAATGGCAATACAGTATGGACCACAGGGACTGGACAAAGTGATGGGGTAAAAGGAGGGGGGAGGGTTTAGTTGGCCTGTTAATTGTTTTCCTGCTTAAATTGAGCAGTTGGTGGATACACTTTAAAAAGCAATATTGGCACTGTGGCCCCATTATTTCTGTTCTTAATACTTGGAGCCCTGAACAAGTGTCCCCTTTGTCCCCCCTGTCACCGGGCCTGTTCAGGCGTTACCTATGGAGAAGCTGCGACATGACATCCTAGGACACGATACTGCACCATGCATCACCATTATATTTCAGTGTGCCTTGTCAATATTTAAATCTTGTTCTGTGTGACGTGAGTTGTAAATGGTTGAAAATCTCTGTGCTACAGTATCGTCACCATGTAGTTATAACAACACCGCAAAACCACCAAAAGACGTGTTTTGGTAGAGGGACTGCTGGAGGGGCCCATTGGGGCCCCCAGTTTGCTACCCCACCCCAGTATACCTGTGCTGTAGCCAGTGGAAGGGGCACTATCTTCCCGGTGATCTCTTCGGGAAGATGGTGCCGCACATAGAAAGCAAAGACTCTGGCTGCACTCTCCTGCCCTCGCTCTAAGCAAGGTGATCGGGCCACAAAAGGACCCCTGTCGGACCCCGGCCTGTGGGCCACAAAAGGATGCATTGGGGGCGGCATGCGGCCCATGGGTTTGACACCCCTGCTCTAGAGTATCAAAATTTGTTTCACGGCACCCCTAGGCCAAAGTTTTTTTTATTGAGAAATTCAGAAAAAAATATAAAATTAAGTAAATTGTGTTTATAGCATGTCATCCTCAGGTTCAGTTATGTTGTGAGGGAATGGTTTTGCCAATTTAATAAAGTATAAATAATTTTAATTGGTCCTGGACCACCAAACTATGCTACCAGTGCAAGAACCCCAGTTTGGAAACTACTGCCATAAAATAAACCTTTTTTGTTTTTTTTAAACTACATGTAATACACCTTAGATCTCAGTTCCTAAAAGGTTTTAAACCTTTGCATACAGTAAACTACACATATTTAAAAATCCTACACCGGGCACAAGTGCTCACGGGCCAATTTCATGGCAGTCTCGGATAGGAGGGCATTGTGGATTCACCAAGGGAATGCTGATGCTGACTCCAAGAAGAAAGGGAGTCTCTTCCCTATGAAGGTGAAGCCTTGTTTGGCGACGGCCTAGTTAATTTGATCTCGGCAGCTCCCGCAGGTAAGTCATCCTTCTTGCCCTATGTTCCCTCTCAACGGATGAAGACGCATCATTATCTGACGCAGTCATTTCGGCCCAATAGATATGCAAGAAGTTAAGATTCCCCTTTCTTTGCAGGTAGAGGAAGGAAAAGAGGGAAGAGGTCTGTAGCCTCTTCAAGATCGCAGGAGCAGAGATCGTCCTCTGCTTCTGCCAAATCCACTGCATGACGCTGGGGCTCTCTTGCAGGAGCCCGCACCAGTGGGGGGCACGTCTAAAACTCTTCAGTCAGTTCTGGATTCATTCGGACCTGGACTCGTGGGTTTTACAAATAGTGTCCCAAGGGTACAAACTGGGGTTTCAAGACGTTCCCCCTCACCGATTGTTCAAATCAGCCTTAGTCAGCAGGGAGAAGGTTTTTATTCAAGCCTCTTCGTGGTCCCGAAGCCGGACGGCTCAGTCAGACCAATCTTAAATCTGAAATCCCTTAATTTCTACATAAAGAAATTCAATTTCAAGATGGAATCTCTCAGGGTAGTGATCTCCAGTCCGGGGGATAAAGGAGATTTCATGGTTTTGGTAGACATAAAGGATGCCTACTTATATGTTCCCATTTAGCCACTGCATCAAGCTACCTGAGGTTTGCAATTCAGGATTGTCATTACCAATTTCAGACGTTGCCGTTTGGTCTGTCCACGGCTCCGAGGATTTTCACCAGGGTGATGGCGGAAATGATGGTTCTCCTTCGCAAGCAAGGAGTCACAATTATCCCGTACTTGGATGATCTCCTGATAAAGGCGAGATCCAGGGACCAGTTGGTGCAAAACATCTACTCTCCCTGACAGTTCTTCAACAACATGGTTGGCTCCTAAACTTGCCAAAATCGCAGTTGGTCCCAATGACGCGGTTGTTGTTTTTGGGAGTGATACTGGACACAGAAGAGGTTTTCTTCTAGTGGAAAGGCTCTGGAGATCCAGAGTCTGGTCAAACAAATTCTGAAACCAGCAAGAGTGTTAATCCATCATTGCATTCAGTTGCTGGGGAAGATGGTTGCGGCCTACGAGGCCATTCAGTTTGGCAGGTTCCATGCCAGAGTGTTCCAGTGGGACCTGTTGGACAAGTGGTCCGGATCCCACCTACACATGCACCGGAGGATAATCCTGTCTTCCAAGACCAGAATCTCACTCCATTGGTGGCTGCACAGTTCTCACCACCTAGAGGGGCGATGGTTCGGGATCCAGGACGGGATCCTAGGGACCACGGATGCAACCCTCTGAGGCTGGAGAGCAGTCACACAGGGGGAAAACATCCAAGGAAGATGGTCAAGTCTTCCTTGGATGTTTTCATCTCCACATAATGTTCTGGAGTTAAGGGCCATTTAATAACTGCAGACACAGTACGCACTGGGACGGGTGCCCAGCATCCTCTACGGACCAAGAGAAAAGGATTTACCGGTAGGTATTAAAATCCTATTTTCTCTAACGTCCTAGAGGATGCTGGGGACTCCGTAAGGACCATGGGGATAGACGGGCTCCGCAGGAGACATGGGCACTTTAAGAAAGACTTTAGTTCTGGGTGTGCACTGGCTCCTCCCTCTATGCCCCTCCTCCAGACCTCAGTTTGATACTGTACCCAGTGGAGACTGGGTGCTTTTCAGGAGCTCTCCTGAGCTTTCTGACAGAAAGTATTTTGTTAGGTTTTTCATTTTCAGGGAGCACTGCTGGCAACAGACTCCCTCATCGAGGGACTGAGGGGAGAGAAGCAGCCCTACTCTCTGAGTTGCAAGGTCCTGCTTCTTAGGCTACTGGACTCCATTAGCTCCAGTGGGATTGGTACGCAGGATCTCACCCTCGCCGTCCGTCCCAGAGCCGCGCCGCCGTCCCCCTCGCAGAGCCGGAAGACAGAAGCCGGGTGAGTATGAGAAGAAAAGAAGACTTCAGAGGCGGCAGAAGACTTCATGATCTTCACTGAGGTAACGCACAGCACTGCAGCTGTGCGCCTTTGCTCCCATACACCTCACATACTCCGGTCACTGTAAGGGTGCAGGGCGCAGGGGGGGCGCCCTGGGCAGCAATATAAACCTCTTTCGCAAAAATATAACATATATACAGCTGGGCACTTTATATATGTATAAGCCCCCACCAATTTTACAGTTTAAGCGGGACAGAAGCCCGCCTCCGAGGGGGCGGGGCTTCTCCCTCAGCACTCACCAGCGCCATTTTTTCTCCACAGCACCGCTGAGAGGAAGCTCCCCGGACTCTACCCTGCTTATACCACGTTAGACAAGAGGGTTGAAAAGAGGGGGGGGGGGGGGGCACATAATTCGCAAATTACATACAGCAGCACTACTGGGCAAACATTAAGTTACTGTTTTATTCCTGGGTTATATAGCGCTGGGGGGTGTGCTGGCATACTCTCTCTCTGTCTCTCCAAAGGGCCTTGTGGGGAAACTGTCTTCAGAAAAAGCATTCCCTGTGTGTGAAGTGTGTCGGTACACGTGTGTCGACATGTCTGAGGAAGAAGGCTATATTAGAGAGGAGCGGGAGCAAATGAATGTGGTGTCTCCGCCGACAGCTGATTGGATGGATATGTGGAATGTTTTAAATGCTAGTGTAAACTCATTGCACAAAAGATTAGACAAGGCAGAAGCTTTGGGACAGTCAGGGTTTCAACCCATGCCTGATCCTATGTTGCAGGGACTGTCAGGGTCTCATAAGCGCCCACTATCCCAGATTGTTGACACAGATACCGACACGGATTCTGACTCCAGTGTCGATTACGATGAAGCAAAGTTACAGCCAAAATTGGCAAAATCCATTCGATTTATGATTATGGCAATAAAAGATGTTTTGCACATCACAGAGGAACCCCCTGTCGCTGACAAGAGGGTACATATGTACAAGGGAAAGAAGCCTGAGGTAACCTTTCCCCCCTCACACGAGCTGAACGAGTTATGTGAAAAAGCTTGGGAATCTCCAGATAAAAGACTGCAGATTTCCAAAAGGATTCTTATGGCGTATCCTTTCCCATCAACGGATAGGTTACGATGGGAATCCTCCCCTAGGGTGGACAAAGCATTAACACGCTTATCCAAGAAGGTAGCCCTCCCGTCCCAGGATACGGCTACCCTCAAAGAGTGTGCTGACCGCAAACAGGAGATTACCCTGAAGTCCATTTATACACATTCAGGTACCTTACTCAGACCGGCAATTGCGTCGGCCTGGGTGTGTAGTGCTGTAGCGGCATGGACAAATACCTTATCTGAGGGGATGGATAGCCTAGACAAGGATACTATTTTATTGACCCTGGGGCATATAAGAGATGCTGTCCTATATATGTGTGTATGCAAACTACAGGTGGTGCTGCAGGGCCCACACCCTTTTACTTGTCTTGTAGAGCAGCTCTGAAGCTGTTACAGTGCCCAGCTGCTGCAAGAAATCAGCTTGAATGCTTCAGGGGCTTGGGCATGGCCAACATGAGCCCCACACCGAAGGAGGGTGGGGGTGTTTAATGCAAACTTGGGGTTATCCAAGCGCCGCAAAAGGCCGCCATGCCCTGCATGCCCCTTTTCTCTTTTCATATACAGATGAGGGTTCCAGCCAACTTTGGCCCACTGCTTGGATGACATCACCGTATGCAAATCCGTCTGCTGCAGACCTTCCCCCAGGAATGCTTGCAATAGTTGTTGCATATGGTTTAATGTCTGAGGGTGCTTCAGTATTAGGCAGCCTTCCGCCCTCCCATGTTCATCTGAAAAGGTGTGGTCTCCCTGCAGTTGTTGTCCCCAGACGAGAGTTCCCTTGTGCTTCCTCAGTTAAATCTCCTTAACTTGACGGGGGTGTGCCCGAGCAGCCACCCTCCCCAGCCCTATCCCAACACATACCTATCTTGCATATGAGATCTCTTGATCATGAAGATAGTTCTCACAGGTTGAGGTTCATCCTGGCCCCGCTCCCCGCTGGAGAGCGCTGATGGGGACAGCAGCGGGGCTTCAGCAGAAGGGTGAGTACGTGTGGCCAGAGACCTCCCTTCCCATGTGCAGGCCTGCAGAGTCTGCCGCGCAGGATGGGGCATGTGGCACTCTCCCTCCCAGGGGCTCTTCCAGATGTAGCTCCTCAGCAGTATTTTTCCCGGGCTGCGCGGCGCTCTCCCCGACTGGCATCCGCCCTGGAACACTGCCTTCCTCAACGCAACATCAGCAGGGGGCCCTGGCCTCATCACCATCCCAGGTCTTTCTCATGTATGTATCATGTATGTGTGTGTGATATATGTATGAATCATATATGTTTGTGATATATATATATATATATGTATCTATCTATCTATCTATCTATCTATCTATCGTATGTGTGTGTATATATATGTATCTACCATGTATGTATGTATGTATCCATCTTGTATGTATGTGTTCTATCTATCTATCTATCTATCTATCTATCTATCTATCTATCGTGTGTGTGATATATGTATGTATCTATCATGTATGTGTTATATGTATGTATCACACCTTCCTCTATACATATACATACATACATACATACACACACACACACCTATATCTGTACGTACACTGACATACACACACCAACATCTATACATTAACACGCTGACCCCTTAATTTCTACCTAAAGAAATTCAATTTCAAGATGGAATCTCTCAGGGTAGTGATCTCCAGTCCGGGGGATAAAGGAGATTTCATGGTTTTGGTAGACATAAAGGATGCCTACTTATATGTTCCCATTTAGCCACTGCATCAAGCTACCTGAGGTTTGCAATTCAGGATTGTCATTACCAATTTCAGACGTTGCCGTTTGGTCTGTCCACGGCTCCGAGGATTTTCACCAGGGTGATGGTGGAAATGATGGTTCTCCTTCGCAAGCAAGGAGTCACAATTATGCCGTACTTGGATGATCTCCTGATAAAGGCGAGATCCAGGGACCAGTTGGTGCAAAACATCTACTCTCCCTGACAGTTCTTCAACAACATGGTTGGCTCCTAAACTTGCCAAAATCGCAGTTGGTCCCAATGACGCGGTTGTTGTTTCTGGGAGTCATACTGGACACAGAAGAGGCTTTCTTCCAGTGGAAAGGCTATGGAGTTCCAGAGTCTGGTCAAACAAATTCTGAAACCAGCAAGAGTGTTAATCCATCAATGCATTCTGTTGCTGGGGAAGATGGTTGCGGCCTACGAGGCCATTCAGTTTTGCAGGTTCCATGCCAGAGTGTTCCAGTGGGACCTGTTGGACAAGTGGTCCGGATCCCACCTACACATGCACCGGAGGATAATCCTGTCTTCCAAGACCAGAATCTTACTCCATTGGTGGCTGCACAGTTCTCACCTCCTAGAGGGGCGATGGTTCGGGATCCAGGACTGGATCCTAGGGACCATGGATGCAACCCTCCGAGGCTGGGGAGCAGTCACACAGGGGGAAAACATCCAAGGAAGATGGTCAAGTCAGGAAAGTTTTCTCCACATAAATGTTCTGGAGTTAAGGGCCATTTAATAACTGCAGACACAGTACGCACTGGGACGGGTGCCCAGCATCCTCTACGGACTAAGAGAAAAGGATTTACCGGTAGGTATTAAAATCCTATTTTCTCTAACGTCCTAGAGGATGCTGGGGACTCCGTAAGGACCATGGGGATAGATAGGCTCCGCAGGAGACATGGGTACTTTAAGAAAGACTTTAGTTCTGGGTGTGCACTGGCTCCTCCCTCTATGCCCCTCCTCCAGACCTCAGTTTGATACTGTGCCCAGTGGAGACTGGGTGCTTTTCAGGAGCTCTCCTGAGCTTTCTGACAGAAAGTATTTTGTTAGGTTTTTAATTTTCAGGGAGCACTGCTGGCAACAGACTCCCTCATCGAGGGACTGAGGGGAGAGAAGCAGCCCTACTCTCTGAGTTGCAAGGTCCTGCTTCTTAGGCTACTGGACACCATTAGCTCCAGAGGGATTGGTACGCAGGATCTCACCCTCGCCGTCCGTCCCAGAGCCGCGCCTCCGCCCCCCTTGCAGAGCCGGAAGATAGAAGCCGGGTGAGTATGAGAAGAAAAGAAGACTTCAGAGGCGGCAGAAGACTTCATGATCTTCACTGAAGTAACGCACAGCACTGCAGCTGTGCGCCATTGCTCCCATACACCTCACACACTCCGGTCACTGTAAGGGTGCAGGGCGCAGGGGGAGGGGGGCACCCTGGGCAGCAATATAAACCTCTTTTTGGCAAAAATATAACACATATACAGCGGGGCACTGTATATATGTATGAGCCCCCGCCAATTTTACAGTTTAAGCGGGACAGAAGCCTGCCGCCGAGGGTGCGGGGCTTCTCCCTCAGCACTCACCAGCGCCATTTTTTCTTCACAGCACCGCTGAGAGGAAGCTCCCCGGACTCTCCCCTGCTTATACCACGGTAGACAAGAGAGTTGAAAAGAGGGGGGGGGGGGCACATAATTTGGCGCAAATTACATACAGCAGTACTACTGGGCAAACATTAAGTTACTGTGTATTCCTGGGTTATATAGCGCTGGGGTGTGTGCTGGCATACTCTCTCTCTGTCTCTCCAAAGGGCCTTGTGGGGAAACTGTCTTCAGAAAAAGCATTCCCTGTGTGTGTGGTGTGTCGGTACACGTGTGTCGACATGTCTGAGGAAGAAGGCTATATTAGAGAGGAGCAGGAGCAAATGAATGTGGTGTCTCCGCCGACAGCTGATTGGATGGATATGTGGAATGTTTTAAATGCTAGTGTAAACTCATTGCACAAAAGATTAGACAAGGCTGAAGCTTTGGGACAGTCAGGGTCTCAACCCATGCCTGATCCTATGTTGCAGGGACTGTCAGGGTCTCATAAGCGCCCACTATCCCAGATTGTTGACACAGATACAGACACGGATTCTGACTCCAGTGTCGATTACGATGATGCAAAGTTACAGCCAAAATTGGCAAAATCCATTCGATATATGATTATGGCAATAAAAGATGTTTTGCACATCAGAGAGGAACCCCCTGTCCCTGACAAGAGGGTACATATGTACAAGGTGAAAAAGCCTGAGGTAACCTTTGAGGGGGTCACACGAGCTGAACGAGTTATGTGAAAAAGCTTGGGAATCTCCAGATAAAAGACTGCAGATTTCCAAAAGGATTCTTATGGCGTATCCTTTCCCATCAATGGATAGGTTACGATGGGAATCCTCCCCTAGGGTGGACAAAGCATTAACACGCTTATCCAAGAAGGTAGCCCTCCCGTCCCAGTATACGGCTACCCTCAAAGAGTCTGCTGACCGCAAACAGGAGATTACCCTGAAGTCCATTTATACACATTCAGGTACCTTACTCAGACCGGCAATTGCGTCGGCCTGGGTGTGTAGTGCTGTAGCGGCATGGACGGATACCTTATCTGAGGGGATGGATACCCTAGATTAGGATACTATTTTATTGACCCTGGGGCATATAAGAGATGCTGTCCTATATATGTGTGTATGCAAACTACAGGTGGTGCTGCAGGGCTCACACCCTTTTACTTGTCTTGTAGAGCAACTCTGGAGCTGTTTCTGGGTCCAGCTGCTGCAAGAAATCAGCTTGAATGCTTCAGGGGCTGGGGCATGGCCAACATGAGCCCACACTGATGGGGGGTGGGGGTGTATAAAGCGATTTAGGGGTCATCCAAGCGCAACCCCACAAAGGCCGCCATGCCCTGCGTGACCCTTTTCTCTTTTCATATGCAGACGAGGGTTGCAGCCAACTATGCCCACTGCTTGGATGACATCACTATATGCAAATCCATCTGCTGCAGGCCTTCCCCCAGGAATGCTTGCAGTAGTTGTTGCATTTGGTTTGTTGTTTGGGGGTGCTTCAGTATTAGGCAGCCTTCTGCCCTCCCACATTCGTCTGAAAATGTGTTCTCCCTGCAGTTGTTGTTCCCAGATGAGAGTTCCCTTGTGCTTCCTCAGTTGAATCTCTTTAACTTGACAGGGGTGTGCCCGAGCAGCCGCCCTCCACAGCCCTATCCCAACACATACTGATCTTGCATATGAGATCTCTTGATCATGAAGATAGTTCTCACAGGGTAAGGTTCATCCATTACATTTTAAAGTAGGAAGGTACAAATTACATATTCAAATTACATATATGTGCTGGATTCAAATGTTTTCCCCACTTCCTTTCTCAATTGTGCCCATCAGCAGCTATTCTAATGTTGCTGCCAATGGGTGTGACGCATTCATTTCTTCTGTGGGGTACACTGGACTCCACAAGGATTCACATTGTATATGTACACCAGAGTAGGATCTTGATCTGAGGCACCAACAGGCTCAAAGCTTTTGACTGTTCCCAAGATGCTCAGCGCCCCCTCCTCTATAACCTCGCTTCCATGAACAGGGAGCTCAGTTTGTAGTTGGTGCCTTCAGTAGCAGGCCACTTAACAGGGGGCTGCCTCAGGCAGCCTATTCTTAGCTATTAATTTTGGCAAGAAAAGAAGAACTTTTTTTATAAGAATCTACAAGGGCTGCAGCAGGCTAGGTCTAATAGACCTCTTTACTGCAGCTCCATCACTCCCAGTGGCGCAGTATACTCCCGTGCCCCGGTTGCTGGGTCACTGCAGCGGAGGCTCCGGTTTCTTCCTAAGGTCAGTCACACACACACCGCCCTCCGGGATCACGAGGCCGCTGATGGGGGCGGGCCGTGTGCGCACTGGCGTGGACACTGATTACTGGGCAGCCGCTCCACTAGCCACCAGGGACAGTTAAGGAGCACAGCTCTGGGGTTTTTTCTCCTATATTAACCCCATTTTGTACTACCCGCAGTGCATTGTGATAGGTAATGGGGCCTGATTCAGGTTGGATCGCAATCCAACTGCAAAAACTGCTAAGAGCATACGCATCCGCCTGCATTTTCTGCGGCACCCCGCAGATAATGCGATCACCTCTGCCTGTGAATCGGTGAAGGGGGGGGGGAGGGGGGTCAACAACACTCCATTTCCAAGTCGGAGATGGAGCGGTGCGGGGGCACGGTTTCAAAATGGGGTCGGCAACGGAGAAACAGGAGGCGTGGTCAGAGCAGCTGCATGACATCACATGGGCCGGACTCTGCCAGTGGAGCCCCAGCGTCATGAGGTAGATTTTGTAGAGGCCGGGGAGGACTTCTGTTCCTGGGAACTAGCTGTGTTGTGCAGCTTTATTCCTCTGCCCCTACCTCTGGCAAGAAAGGACGCACCTCGCACTTTCTTGTTGCTTTGTGACCGAAAGGACTGCATTTGATAATGCGGAGCTTTCTTATGCTGTGAGGGAACATAAGGTAAAAAATTTGATTTTCCAACTGTAGCTGTGCGTGTTAATGCTTTGTCCATCCTACGGGAGGATTTCCATCGTAACCTATCCGTTGATGGAAAAGGATACGCCAAAAGAATCCTTTTGGAAATCTGCAGTCTTTTATCTGGAGATTCCCAAGCTTTTTCACATAACTCGTTCAGCTCATGTGACCCCCTCAAAGGTTACCTCAGGCTTCTTTCCCTTGTACATATGTACCCTCTTGTCAGGGACAGGGGGTTCCTCTGTGATGTGCAAAACATCTTTTATTGCCATAATCATATATCGAATGGATTTTGCCAATTTTGGCTGTAACTTTGCATCATCGTAATCGACACTGGAGTCAGAATCCGTGTCGGTATCTGTGTCAACAATCTGGGATAGTGGGCGCTTATGAGACCCTGACAGTCCCTGCAACATAGGATCAGGCATGGGTTGAGTCCCTGACTGTCCCAAAGCTTCAGCCTTGTCTAATCTTTTGTACAATGAGTTTACACTAGCATTTAAAACATTCCACATATACATCCAATCAGGTGTCAGCGGAGACACCACATTCATTTGCTCCCGCTCCTCTCTAATATAGCCTTCTTCCTCAGACATGTCGACACACGTGTACCGACACACCACACACACAGGGAATACTTTTTCTGAAGACAGTTTCCCCACAAGGCCCTTTGGAGAGACAGAGAGAGAGTATGCCAGCACACTCCCCAGCGCTATATAACCCAGGTATAACACAGTAACTTAATGTTTGTCCAGTAGCGCTGCTGTATGTAATTTGCGCCGAATTATGTGCCCCCCCTCTCTTTTCAACCCTCTTCTCTACCGTGGTATAAGCGGGGAGAGTCCGGGGAGCTTCCTCTCAGCGGTGCTGTGGAGAAAAAATGGCGCTGGTGAGTGCTGAGGGAGAAGCCCCGCCCCCTCGGCGGCGGGCTTCTGTCCCGCTTAAACTGTAAAATTGGTGGGGGCTCATACATATATACAGTGCCCAGCTGTATATATGTTATATTTTTGCCAAAAAGAGGTTTATATTGCTGCCTAGGGTGCCCCCCTGCGCCCTGCACCCTTACAGTGACCGGAGTATGTGAGGTGTATGGGAGCAATGGCGCACAGCTGCAGTGCTGTGCGCTACCTCAGTGAAGATCATGAACTCTGTGGAGCCCGTCTATCCCCATGGTCCTTACGGAGTCCCCAGCATCCTCTAGGACGTTAGAGAAACTAGGATTTTAATACCTACCGGTAAATCCTTTTCTCTTAGTCTGTTGAGGATGCTGGGCACCCGTCCCAGTGTGTACTGTGTCTGCAGTTATTAAATGGCCCTTAACTCCAGAACATTTATGTGGAGACAACTTTCCTGACTTGACCATCTTCCTTGGACGTTTTCCCCCTGTGTGACTGCTCCCCAGCCTCGGAGGGTTGCATCTGTGGTCCCTAGGATCCAGTCCTGGATCCCGAACCATCGCCTCTCTAGGAGGTGAGAACTGTGCAGCCACCAATGGAGTGAGATTCTGGTCTTGGAAGACAGGATTATCCTCCGGTGCATGTGTAGGTGGGATCCGGACCAATTGTCCAACAGGTCCCACTGGAACACTCTGGCATGGAACCTGCCAAACTGAATGGCCTCGTAGGCCACAACCATCTTCCCCAGCAACTGAATGCATTGATGGATTAACACTCTTGCTGGTTTCAGAATTTGTTTGACCAGACTCTGGATCTCCATAGCCTTTCCACTGGAAGAAAACCTCTTCTGTGTCCAGTATGTGTTATGATTCCAGCACTCTGGTCAGAGAAGATCTTATGGCAAGGACCGGAGCACTGGAACGGAATGCTGGGGAAGGGAGCAGGACAGGAAAATAGCCCCTGGCGCCCTAACTCTGTTGTCTCACCCGTGTTGTCAGAAATCCCCTGCGAGACTATGGTTTCTTGAGCCCTTGGCAGCCGCGTTTGAAGGGCGGATTATGTCTGCCCAACTTCGATGCCCCCCGGTCTTAATGAGAGACAAAGGGAAACCCGAGACAGGGTGATAACAAGAGGCCCTCTAACTAAACAACCAGGCCAGGGGCTAAGCAAACTCAAAACTATAATATGTGCGGAGAAACCGCCAGGAAAAAGGACAACCAAAATATCCACTTGTCCAATTCTCCTACCCGGCACCGCCGAGTACCAGAGAGGACTTGTGGAAGCGGAACCCTCCGCAAATGCTCCAAACACAAAATATAAAAGGTAAAGCGGCTGAGCCGCAACACACGGCAGAGCCGCAACTCACGGACACCACTGGATATAAAACGGTGATCAGTCAGGACTCCAGGGAACCAAACGACCTCTTGGGATGAGATGACAACTCCCGAATACCGGACTTCTGCGGACTGGAATGACCGGATACAGCAGGACTGGAAACAGACTCTCAGCAAACAAAGGCAGCATGCAGGAAGCTATTACCGGCATCTGTGAGAAGCCCTGGGAGTGTATTTAACAAGGAGTCCTCCAATCAGCTGCTAATGGCTGATTAGAATAAATGCCGTGCAGCTGCCTTGCTGCACGGCCAGAGAGCAGGTGAATATCTTAATTTCCTAAAGCCTAGCAACGGGGAACGCGGTCCGCCAGTGGCGTCCCCGTTGCTAGGGTCCGTGCGGCTCAGCGCGCCCGGCGTCTAGCGTTGCTAGGGAGCCGGCGGCTGTACATGCACGGCATCTCTAGTTGCTAGGCGCCGGGCCGCGCAGACCATCAAGCGGACCCCGGCGCCTAACAGTACCCCCCCTTGAGGAGGGGTCAAGGAACCCCTAAAGCCAGGTTTCTGAGGAAATTCCCGAAAAAATGCCCTCTTGAGCCTCGGGGCATGAAGATCCTTATCCAGGACCCAAGACCTTTCCTCCGGACCATAGCCTTTCCAGTGAACCAGAAAATACAGCCGATCCCGGGACAATTTGGAATCGAGAACCTTCTCTACCAAGAACTCCTGTTGTCCCTGTACATCCACTGGAGATCTACCCTGAGAGATCTTCCGAGGAAATCTACTGGAAGAAACGTATTGTTTCAACAGGGAACAATGAAACGTATTTCCAATCCTGAGAGATCTTGGTAAACGTAACCGAAAGGCAACTGGGTTGACTCTTTTAATAATAAGAAATGGCCCAATAAATTTGGGTCCCAGTCTAGCTGAGGATTGTCGAAGCCTGATGTTGCGAGTCGACAACCACACCCTATCTCCCACCTTAAAAGTGCAAGGACGTCGGAGCCTGTCAGAAAATTTCTTCTCTCGAAAGGCCGCTTTTCTGAGAGCAAGGTGCACCTTTTTCCAAATGGCTCTGAGATGGGAGGTTAAGGTAAGCGAGGAGACTGAGGAATGATGAAAAAAAGAATTAGCTCTGGGGTGAAAACCAAAAACTGAAAAGAATGGAGACTCTTTAGTGGAGGAATGACAAGAATTATTGTAAGCAAATTCAGCCAACGGAAGAAACTCGGACCAATCATTCTGGAGTTTGGCTGAATACAAGCGCAAATATTGTTTCAATGATTGGTTAACTCGTTCGGTTTGCCCGTTGGATTGTGGGTGGTAACCGGATGTTAACGACAATTTCATCTTCAATGAGGCACAAAAACATTTCCAGAATTGTGCGATGAATTGTGGACCCCGATCAGAAACAATATCAGTAGGCAACCCATGAAGCCTGAATACATGGCGGAGAAACAAAACTGCCAACCCTTGGGCAGAAGGCAATCGGGGAAGAGCAATAAAATGAGCCATTTTACTAAAACGGTACACTACCACCCATATGACTCGGAATCCGGCTGAAAGGGGAAGGTCAACCACAAAATCCATGGAAATATGAGACCACGGCCTGAGAGGAACATTTAAGGGCATAAGTTGCCCGATGGGCAAGGAACGGGGAACCTTATGCTGTGCACAAACCTGACATGAATAAACAAATTCCTTGACGTCTTTAGAAAGACCAGGCCACCATACTGAGCGAGAGACTAACTCCAATGTCTTAGAGACTCCTGGATGCCCTGAAACTTTGTTATCATGGAATTCCGTTAAAACAGTAACTCTCAAAAACTCAGGGACGTAAAGACGACCAGCAGGAGTAATTCTAGGAGCTTGGTGTTGAAGCTGTTTTAACTGGGTAAATAAATCTTGTGTGAGGCCCGCCCAGATGACCGAAGATGGAAGTATGGGGGTAACAGGATTGTTATTGTGAACCGGAAGAAAGCTATGTGACAGGGCATCAGCCTTAGTATTCTTGGAACCAGGCCTGAAAGTGATTATAAATTTGAAACGCGTAAAAAATAATGCCCAACGTGCCTGCCGGGCATTAAGCCGCTTAGCCGATTCAATGTATTGCAGGTTCTTATGGTCAGTCAATACCGAAATAGTATGTTTTGCTCCCTCCAGCCAATGCCTCCACTCCTCGAAAGCCCATTTTACCGCCAGTAACTCCCGATTACCAACGTCATAGTTGGATTCAGCGGAGGAGAATTTCCTGGACATAAAGGCACAAGGATGTAACTCCAGAGACTCCGGATCCTTTTGAGAAAGGATAGCCCCCACTCCAACCTCCGAGGCATCAACCTCCACCACAAAGGGCAATTCCGGATTAGGATGTCTGAGGACTGGAGCCGAGACAAAGGCTTGTTTCAAGGCCCGGAAGGACAACTCAGCTTCACGCGACCAGTTGGTAGGATCCGCTCCTTTCTTTGTCAGAGCTACAATGGGAGCAACCAGGTCAGAAAAAGAATGAATGAACCTCCTATAATAATTCGCAAACCCTAAAAAACGCTTAATTGCTTTTAAATTGGTGGGTTGCGCCCAACTAAGGATGGCCTGGAGTTTCTTTGGTTCCATGGAAAATCCCTGAGGGGAAATTATGTACCCTAAAAAAGATACTTCCGTGACATGAAACTCACACTTCTCCAGCTTGGCATATAAATGATTCTCACATAACTTTTGAAGAACCAGACGCACCTGGGTAACATGTTGTTCCATTGATTTAGAAAAAATCAGGATGTCGTCTAAGTAAACGACCACGAATTTCCCTAGGAAGTCACGGAGCACATCGTTAATGAGGTCTTGAAAAACTGCCGGAGCATTGGACAGGCCGAACGGCATCACCAGGTATTCGTAGTGACCCGACTGAGTACTGAAGGCCGTTTTCCACTCATCTCCAGATTTAATTCGGATGAGGTTGTACGCTCCTCTAAGGTCAATTTTAGAAAAAATCACAGCAGAACGTAACTGATCAAAGAGTACAGAAATCAACGGCAAAGGATAGGTGTTTTTAACTGAGATCTTATTCAGGGCTCTAAAATCAATGCAAGGTCTAAGCGAGCCATCCTTTTTCTCCACAAAGAAGAAGCCTGCACTTAAAGGAGATTTTGATGGTCTAATAAATCCTTTCTCAAGGCTCTCCTTTACATAATCATTCATAGCCGCAGTTTCTGGCCCGGATAATGCATATAATCTTCCCTTTGGCAATGCGGCACCAGGAATTAACTCAATAGCACAATCATAAGGCCGATGGGGAGGCAGAATGTCCGCATTGCCTTTGGAGAAAACATCAGCAAACTCCTGGTATTCCACCGGAATGAGTTCTGGAATGATAGCTGCTACTCTGACTGGAAACGTGATACATTCCTTATCACAAAAAGTACCCCAATGTGAAATCTCCCCCGACTGCCAATCAATGGTGGGATTATGAAAGGCCAGCCAAGGGTGACCCAGAACAACTGGAACTGCTGGGCAATGTGTAAGAAAGAACTCGATTTTCTCGGAATGTAGAGCTCCTACTGTAAGTAGTACAGGGGGTGTACGGAGAGAAATAATCCCATTAGACAGCGGACTCCCATCTAAGCCATGCATGGTGACACACCTACCCAAAGGTAACTGAGGAATGCCTAAGGCCTTAGCCCAAGTTAAATCCATAAAGTTTCCTGCAGCTCCACTGTCAACAAAAGCCGACACCGAAGAACTGAGGCTGCCAAAGGAAACTTTAACTGGGACTAAAAGGGAGTTATTCGAGGAGATAAGCTGCAGACCTAGGTGAACCCCCTCACAATTCACCTGGTCAAAGCGTTTCCCGACTTGTTCGGACAATTACGAGCAAAATGTCCCTTACCCCCACAGTACAGACAAAGACCAGAATTTTGCCTTCTGGCTCTTTCTTCAGGAGACAGCCGGGAGAGACCCATCTGCATGGTCTCCTCTACATCTTCAAGGTGCTCCTTTTTCAGCCCTCCGCTCTCTGAGACGACAATCAATCTTAATAGAAAGCTCCATGAGTTTATCGAGAGTCTCAGGAGCGGGGTACTGAAGGAGACTGTCTTTTATAGACTCTGATAAGCCGAGGCGAAACTGACTGCGCAGGGCTGGGTCATTCCAGCCACAGTCGTTCGACCAACGGCGAAACTCTGTACAATAAACCTCTGCAGGATTTCTACCCTGTCTGAGAGCGCGCAACTGACTTTCAGCGGACGCCTCTCTATCAGGGTCATCATACAAGAGCCCTAAAGACTCAAAAAAAGCGTCAACTGACAACAATGCCGGATCCTCTGCTCTTAAACCAAATGCCCAGGTCTGAGGATCCCCCTGGAGCAAAGAAATAATAAACCCGATCCGCTGAGATTCAGTACCCGAGGAAGTCGGTCTTAAACGAAAATAAAGTTTACAGGATTCTTTAAAATTAAAAAACTCTTTTCTATCACCAGAAAAACGGTCAGGCAAATGCATCTTTGGTTCAGGGACTACCCTTGGGGAAGCTCGCAAAAGATCTTCCTGCGACTTCACCCGAAGAGAAAGATCCTGAACCATCTGAGTAAGTTCTTGAATCTGGCTGACTAAGAGCTGACCAGGATTTGGCCCTAAACCTGTTGGATTCATGAGGCCGATAAACTCTCACAAAACTGAATGAGAAAAAATTAAACCCCGTTTAATTTTAAGTTTTGGTATGGCCGGTAATAATGTTATGATTCCAGCACTCTGGTCAGAGAAGATCTTATGGCAAGGACTGGAGCACTGGAACGGAATGCTGGGGAAGGGAGCAGGACAGGAAAATAGCCCCTGGCGCCCTAACTCTGTTGTCTCACCCGTGTTGTCAGAAATCCCCTGCGAGACTATGGTTTCTTGAGTCCTTGGCAGCCGCGTTTGAAGGGCGGATTATGTCTGCCCAACTTCGATGCCCCCCGGTCTTAATGAGAGACAAAGGGAAACCTGAGACATTTATGTGGAGATGAAAACATCCAAGGAAGACTTGACCATCTTCCTTGGATGTTTTCCCCCTGTGTGACTGCTCTCCAGCCTCAGAGGGTTGCATCCGTGGTCCCTAGGATCCAGTCCTGGATCCCGAACCATCGCCCCTCTAGGTGGTGAGAGCTGTGCAGCCACCAATGGAGTGAGATTCTGGTCTTGGAAGACAGGATTATCCTCCGGTGCATGTGTAGGTGGGATCCGGACCACTTGTCCAACAGGTCCCACTGGAACACTCTGGCATGGAACCTGCCAAACTGAATGGCCTCGTAGGCCGCAACCATCTTCCCCAGCAACTGAATGCATTGATGGATTAACACTCTTGCTGGTTTCAGAATTTGTTTGACCAGACTCTGGATCTCCAGAGCCTTTCCACTAGAAGAAAACCTCTTCTGTGTCCAGTATCACTCCCAAAAACAACAACCGCGTCATTGGGACCAACTGCGATTTTGGCAAGTTTAGGAGCCAACCATGTTGTTGAAGAACTGTCAGGGAGAGTAGATGTTTTGCACCAACTGGTTCCTGGATCTCGCCTTTATCAGGAGATCATCCAAGTACGGGATAATTGTGACTCCTTGCTTGCGAAGGAGAACCATCATTTCCGCCATCACCCTGGTGAAAATCCTCGGAGCCGTGGACAGACCAAACGGCAACGTCTGAAATTGGTAATGACAATCCTGAATTGCAAACCTCAGGTAGCTTGATGCAGTGGCTAAATGGGAACATATAAGTAGGCATCCTTTATGTCTACCAAAACCATGAAATCTCCTTTATCCCCCGGACTGGAGATCACTACCCTGAGAGATTCCATCTTGAAATTGAATTTCTTTAGGTAGAAATTAAGGGATTTAAGATTGGTCTGACTGAGCCGTCCGGCTTCGGGACCACGAAGAGGCTTGAATAAAAACCTTCTCCCTGCTGACTAAGGCTGATTTGAACAATCGGTGAGGGGGAACGTCTTGAAACCCCAGTTTGTACCTTTGGGACACTATTTGTAAAGCCCACGAGTCCAGGTCCGAATGAATCCAGAACTGACTGAAGAGTTTTAGACGTGCCCCCCACTGGTGCGGGCTCCTGCAAGAGAGCCCCAGCGTCATGCAGTGGATTTGGCAAAAGCAGAGGACGATCTCTGCTCCTGCGATCTTGAAGAGGCTATAGACCTCTTCCCTCTTTTCCTTCCTCTACCTGCAAAGAAAGGGGAATCTTAACTTCTTGCATATCTATTGGGCCGAAATGACTGCGTCAGATAATGATGCGTCTTCATCCGTTGAGAGGGAACATAGGGCAAGAAGGATGACTTACCTGCGGGAGCTGCCGAGATCAAATTAACTAGGCCGTCGCCAAACAAGGCTTCACCTTCATAGGGAAGAGACTCCCTTTCTTCTTGGAGTCAGCATCAGCATTCCCTTGGTGAATCCACAATGCCCTCCTATCCGAGACTGCCATGAAATTGGCCCGTGAGCACTTGTGCCCGGTGTAGGATTTTTAAATATGTGTAGTTTACTGTATGCAAAGGTTTAAAACCTTTTAGGAACTGAGATCTAAGGTGTATTACATGTAGTTTAAAAAAAACAAAAAAGGTTTATTTTATGGCAGTAGTTTCCAAACTGGGGTTCTTGCACTGGTAGCATAGTTTGGTGGTCCAGGACCAATTAAAATTATTTATACTTTATTAAATTGGCAAAACCATTCCCTCACAACATAACTGAACCTGAGGATGACATGCTATAAACACAATTTACTTAATTTTATATTTTTTTCTGAATTTCTCAATAAAAAAAACTTTGGCCTAGGGGTGCCGTGAAACAAATTGTGATACTCTAGGGCAGGGGTGTCAAACCCATGGGCCGCATGCCGCCCCCAATGCATCCTTTTGTGGCCCACAGGCCGGGGTCCGACAGGGGTCCTTTTGTGGCCCGATCACCTTGCTTAGAGCGAGGGCAGGAGAGTGCAGCCAGAGTCTTTGCTTTCTATGTGCGGCACCATCTTCCCGAAGAGATCACCGGGAAGATAGTGCCCCTTCCACTGGCTACAGCACAGGTATACTGGGGTGGGGTAGCAAACTGGGGGCCCCAATGGGCCCCTCCAGCAGTCCCTCTACCAAAACACGTCTTTTGGTGGTTTTGCGGTGTTGTTATAACTACATGGTGACGATACTGTAGCACAGAGATTTTCAACCATTTACAACTCACGTCACACAGAACAAGATTTAAATATTGACAAGGCACACTGAAATATAATGGTGATGCATGGTGCAGTATCGTGTCCTAGGATGTCATGTCGCAGCTTCTCCATAGGTAACGCCTGAACAGGCCCGGTGACAGGGGGGACAAAGGGGACACTTGTTCAGGGCTCCAAGTATTAAGAACAGAAATAATGGGGCCACAGTGCCAATATTGCTTTTTAAAGTGTATCCACCAACTGCTCAATTTAAGCAGGAAAACAATTAACAGGCCAACTAAACCCTCCCCCCTCCTTTTACCCCATCACTTTGTCCAGTCCCTGTGGTCCATACTGTATTGCCATTATTATGCATGTTGCTGTGCTGGCCCTTTTCTGAATGTCCCTGCCACCGCCACCGAAGAGCTGGATAGCCCAGTATGAAAACCACCTGCCGGCCTCACTGACGGTCCGAGTCAAAGGCTCCATTTTTTTTTAAAGATCCCTCTGCCAAGTTAAGGGGGGGTTGAGGGGGCCCCAGAGATATCAGTGTACTGGGCCCCGAGATTTCTGTTGCTGGCCCTGACCCTCAGGGGCGTATCTACCCCTTGGCCAGGATGGCACTTGCCAGGGGCACCATCCAGCTGTGCCAACCGTGGCTAAGGGATAGAGTTCTGCAGTCTCAAAAGGGCGCTATGGCAATCAGCGTGGGACTGACCAATTAGACGGTGAGGGAAGGATACTGAAATTGTCCCAACCCTGTTACAGTTTGAAACGCCCCTCAACTGCTGTCCACTGCTTCACTCCTAGCTCTGCCCCTTTGAAATTATTAATCCCTACCCCCCGGTAGGCGGAGTTCTCCAGGCCCATACTCAGGAGTCACCACTGCTGTACATTATGTGCCGGTTGTAGAGGCAGAGCGGGGAACATCAGAGAACGCCACAAATTACACAGTGGGCAAGGAGATGGCTGGAGACAGCTGCACAGCCATGCCTTGCAAGTTCGAGAGAGCTGTTGAATTTCAGCACTTCAAGTCAGAGCCTGCCCCCTGCTGCCCAAGCAGTCCGTGACAGTTAGTGTCGAGGAGGGGGGGATTTGTGCATGTGTGCTATCAGTGTGTGTGTGGGGGGTGGAGGATGTGTGTGACTGTGAGGGAGCTGTCAGTGTCAGTGGGGAGAGGAGCAGGAGGGAGTTGTCAGTGTGTGGAAGTGATGAGAGTTGTCAGTACTGGGGAAATGTGTGTGTGTGTGTGTACTAGATTTAGGAGTGTGTGTTTGTGAGAGGTTTCAGTTGGGGAATTAGAGTTCATACAGTAATTAAATGTTTTCATTTTGAGAACTACATCTCCCAGCATATACAGTGTGCTGGGGATGCTAACAAGCTTTATTTAAAAGTTTAAAAAACATTGCTTTTATGACTGCAATGGTTAAAAAGGGAGAGCTATAAATCAATTTATCAGTGAATGATCGCAGTTTGAGCTGTTACATTTTACTGAACCACCTATCCCTCCACACTCACTACCTGTCCTCAGGATACATTTACCATCCCGGCAGACGGTATACCGGCGGTCATTTGACCGATGTTGGAATCCTGACACCACTTGGGAGACTGGTGCCGGCACACAGACAGCCAACATCCCGAAGGCGAGTATTGGAGGGAGGGTTAGGACCGGGGGAGGGGGTGTTAGGGAAGGCACTAGGAGGTGGGGGGGGGGGGTAGTCCTAGCTGCCACCCCCTGAGGGTTAGCCCTATCCGCCACCCCCCCCAGAGGGTTAGGATTAGGATTAGGTATCATGTGACTGCTGGAATCCCGAGCGCCGGATGCCATACCCAACCCCCTTTACTTTTTCAGGCATTTCTATCTCTCCTCTCTCTGTGGTGTTCCGATTGCCCACTTTCCCTTGTGCTTTTCTCTCTCTCTCTCTCTCCTTTGTTTAGAGCATCAGTTTCTGTAGTCCACTTTATCCTTATTTTCTCTAACGTCCTAAGTGGATGCTGGGGACTCCGTAAGGACCATGGGGAATAGCGGCTCCGCAGGAGACTGGGCACATCTAAAGAAAGCTTTAGGACTAGCTGGTGTGCACTGGCTCCTCCCCCTATGACTCTCCTCCAAGCCTCAGTTAGATTTCTGTGCCCGACGAGAAGGGTGCACACTAGGGGCTCTCCTGAGCTTCTTAGTGAAAGTTTTAGTTTAGGTTTGTTATTTTCAGTGAGACCTGCTGGCAACAGGCTCACTGCATCGAGGGACTAAGGGGAGAAGAAGCGAACTCACCTGCGTGCAGAGTGGATTGGGCTTCTTGGCTACTGGACATTAGCTCCATAGGGACGATCACAGGTCCAGCCTGGATGGGTCCCGGAGCCGCGCCGCCGGCCCCCTTACAGAGCCAGAAGAGCGAAGAGGTCCGGAAAAATCGTCGGCAGAAGACGTTCCTGTCTTCAATAAGGTAGCGCACAGCACTGCAGCTGTGCGCCATTGCTCTCAGCACACTTCATACTCCGGTCACTGAGGGTGCAGGGCGCTGGGGGGGGCGCCCTGAGACGCAATAAAACACGACAGAAATACCTTACATGGCAAAAAATACATCACATATAGCTCCTGGGCTATATGGATGCATCTTAATCGATGTTGGGTCTATTTAAGATCGATCTTAATCGATGTTGGGCTTCCAGGTTGAAAAAAACACACACATTTGTTTTCACATTAAACAGACAATCACAATAAGCAATCCAACTGCAAAAATTGCTAAGAGCATACGCATGCGCCTGCATTTTCTGTGACTGTCAATCGGTGCGGGGGGGTCAGCAACACTCCATTTCAAAGTCGGAGATGGAGCGGTGCGGGGGCAGGGCTTCAACGGAGAAACAGGAGGCGTGGTCAGAGCGGCTGCATGACATCACATGCAGCCGTTGCGATCACAAAAATGGTGGCGGCTTCCTGCGCACACGTACAGTCTGCACCAACAGGAGGCTAATCCATTTTTTATGATCACGCTGAACTGCACTGAGACTGCAATTTCAGCGTGGTCAAGAAGGGAGGCGGCATGCTGGGTGGCCATGCCCTGTGATGGGTGGCCCCAGCATGCGAACCAAAGGATTGCAAATTCTGTTACTTAGCAGAATTTGCAATCCTTACTGAATTAGGCCATTGATTACAAAATTGTAAACAATATTTGAAGTTTTTCTTCAGGGACTAACACAAAAGATGCTTGGGGCTACTAACACATGGGTAAGCCACGTAAAGCTTCCCATGGGTCAGTGGCATCACAACGGGGTTGCGGCACACACCCGAGTGTCACCCGCCAAGTGGGGTGACACCAAAGTGCCGGCTCTTCTTCAGTGACAGAATATGGGTGTTTCACTGTGACATTACGTGCAACACCCAGTTTCTGTCACTGTGCAGGAGCCAGCACCACTCACACACTAGTCCCCGGGTACAGCCCCCAACCCCCGGGATACCCGCAGCAACAAAATGGTGATTCAGGCCACGCCCCTACCTATGAGACCATGCCTCCTTTTTACCATTACGCTGCTTATCTGCGCGCACTGCATTACAATCTCCCTCGCCGCCTCTCTGGGTGTCACCAGTGATAGTGACACCTCTGCCATGCTTGTAGCAGCTGGTCCTAAGATCTACGCCTCCAGCCCTGAGTGTTTTCCCTTGTGACTTGTTGATCATCATAGCGAAGCAGATGCTTACAGAAAACTGCAGGGGCTTAGATTGAAAAGAAAAACATTGACGAACCCATCATTTCAGCGACAGGGTCTGCCACACGACTGACTGAAATGACTGGTTGGTTTGGGCCCCCACCAAAAAAGAATCAATCAATCTCTCCTTGCACAAACTGGCTCTACAGAGGCAAGATGTCCACCTCATCATCCTCCGATTCCTCACCCCTTTCACTGTGTACATCCCCCTCCTCACAGATTATTAATTCGTCCCCACTGGAATCCACCATCTCAGATCCCTGTGTACTTTCTGGAGGCAATTGCTGGTGAATGTCTCCACGGAGGAATTGATTATAATTAATTTTGATGATCATCATCTTCTCCACATTTTCTGGAAGTAACCTTGTACGCCGATTGCTGACAAGGTGAGCGGCCGCACTAAACACTCTTTCGGAGTACACACTGGAGGGAGGGCAACTTAGGTAGAATAAAGCCAGTTTGTGCCTCCAAATTGCCTCTTTTTCTCCACCATTCTTTCAAAGGTGACAGAATCATATGCAGTGACAGTAGACGACATGTCAGTAATCGTTGCCAGGTCCTTCAGTCCGGACCAGATGTCAGCACTCACTCCAGACTGCCCTGCATCACCGCCAGCGGGTGGGCTCGGAATTCTTAGCCTTTTCCTCGCACCCCCAGTTGCGGGAGAATGTGAAGGAGGAGCTGTTGACGGGTCACGTTCCGCTTGACTTGACAATTTTCTCACCAGCAGGTCTTTGAACCTCTGCAGACTTGTGTCTGCCGGAAAGAGAGATACAATGTAGGTTTTAAATCTAGGATCGAGCACGGCGGCCAAAATGTAGTGCTCTGATTTCAACAGATTGAATCCTGGTTAAGCAAATTAAGGGCTCCATCCACAAGTCCCACATGCCTAGTTGAATCGCTCTGTTTTAGCTCCTCCTTCAATGTCTCCAGCTTCTTCTGCAAAAGCCTGATGAGGGGAATGACCTGACTCAGGCTGGCAGTGTCTGAACTGACTTCACGTGTGGAAATTTCAAAGGGTTGCAGAACCTTGCACAACGTTGAAATCATTCTCCACTGCGCTTGAGTCAGGTGCATTCCCCCTCCTTTGCCTATATCGTGGGCAGATGTATAGGCTTGAATGGCCTTTTGCTGCTCCTCCATCCTCTGAAGCATATAGAGGGTTGAATTCCACCTCGTTACCACCTCTTGCTTCAGATGATGGCAGGGCAGGTTCAGGAATGTTTGGTGGTGCTCCAGTCTTCGGCATGCGGTGGCTGAAGGCAGAAAGTGGCCCGCAATTCTTCGGGCCACCGACAGCATCTCTTGCACGCCCCTGTCGTTTTTTAAATAATTCTGCACCACCAAGTTCAATGTATGTGCAAAACATGGGACGTGCTGGAATTTGCCCAGATGTAATGCACGCACAATATTGGTGGCGTTGTCCGATGTCACAAATCCCCAGGAGAGTTCAATTGGGGTAAGCCATTCTGCGATGATGTTCCTCAGTTTCCGTAAGAGGTTGTCAGCTGTGTGCCTCTTATGGAAAGCGGTGATACAAAGCGTAGCCTGCCTAGGAACGAGTTGGCAATTGCGAGATGCTGCTACTGGTGCCGCCGCTGCTGTTCGTGCTGCGGGAGGCAATACATCTACCCAGTGGGCTGTCACAGTCATATAGTCCTGAGTCTGCCCTGCTCCACTTAACCACAGACAAGTGGACATTGGGTACAACTGTATTTTTTAGGACACTGGTGACTCTTTTTCTGAGGTCTGTGTACATTTTCGGTATCGCCTGCCTAGAGAAATGGAACCTAGAGGGTATTTGGTACCGGGGACACAGTACCTCAATCAAGTCTCTAGTTGCCTCTAAATTAACGATGGATACCGGAACCACGTTTCTCACCACCCAGACCTGAGTTATCCGCTTTGCAGCAGGATGACTGCTGTGATATTTCATCTTCCTCGCAAAGGACTGTTGGACAGTCAATTGCTTACTGGAAGAAGTACAAGTGGTCTTCCGACTTCCCCTCTGGGATGACGATCGACTCCCAGCAGCAACAACAGCAGCGCCAGCAGCAGTAGGCGTTACACTCAAGGATGCATCGGAGGAATCCCAGGCAGGAGAGGACTCGTCAGACTTGCCAGTGACATGGCCTGAAGGACTATTGGCTCTCCTGTCTAAGGAGGAAATTGACACTGAGGGAGTTGGTGGTGTGGTTTGCAGGAGCTTGGTTACAAGAGGAAGGGATTTAGTGGTTAGTGGACTGCTTCCGCTGTCATCCAAAGTTTTTGAACTTGTCACTGACTTATGATGAATGCGCTGCAGGTGACATATAAGGGAGGATGTTCCGAGGTGGTTAACGTCCTTATCCCTACTTATTACAGCTTGACAAAGGCAACACACGGCTTGACACCTGTTGTCTGCATTTGTGTACAGGATGCATACCTTCATGTCCCCATTTATCCACCTCATCAGGCGTAACTCAGATTTGCGGTACAGGACTGTCATTGCCAATTTCAGACGTTGCTGTTTGGTCTCTCCATGGCCCTGAGAATTTTCACCAAGGTAATGGCGGAAATGATGGTGCTCCTGTGCAAGCAAGGTGTCACAATTATCCCGTACTTGGGCGATCTCATAAAAGCGAGATCAAGAGAGCAGTTGCTGAACAGCGTATCACTTTCACTGAAAGTGTTACAGCAACACGGCTGGATTCTCAATATCCCGAAGTCGCAGTTGATTCCTACTACTCGTCTGTCTTTCTTGGGCATGATTCTGGACACAGACCAGAAGAGGGTTTATCTCCTGATAGAAAAGGCCCAGGAACTCATGACTCTTGTCAGGAACCTATTGAAACCAAAACAGGTGTCAGTGCATCACTGCACTCGAGTCCTGGGAAAGATGGTGGCATCATACGAGGCCATTCCATTCGGCAGGTTCCATGCGAGGACTTTCCAATGGGACCTACTGGACAAGTGGTCCGGGTCACATTTACAGATGCATTGGTTGATCACCCTGTCCCCCAGGGTCAGGGTATCACTCTTGTGGTGGCTGCAGAGTGCTCACCTTCTCGAGGGACGCAGATTCAGCATTCAGGGCTGGATCCTGGTGACCACAGACGCAAGCCTCCAAGGTTGGGGAGCAGTCGCACAGGGAAGAAATTTCCAAGGTCTTTGGTCAAGTCAAGAGACTTGTCTTCACATCAACATCCTGGAACTACGGGCCATATACAATGCCCTACGTCAAGCGGAGACCTTACTTTGCGACCAACCGGTTCTGATCCAGTCAGACAACGTCACCGCAGTGGCTCATGTAAACCGCCAAGGCGGCACAAGAAGCAGAGTGGCGATGGCACAAGCCACCAGAATTCTTCGCTGGGTGGAGAATCACGCAAGCGCACTGTCAGCAGTGTTCATTCCGGGAGTGGACAACTGGGAAGCAGACATCCTCAGCAGACACGACCTACATCCGGGAGAGTGGGGACTTCATCAGGAAGTCTTTGCACAGATTACAAGTCGGTGGGAACTGCCACAGATAGACATGATGCCGTCCCGGCTCAACAAAAAGCTACAGAGGTATTGCGCAAGGTCAAGAGACCCTCAGGCAGTAGCTGTAGACGCCCTAGTGACACCGTGGGTGTTCCGGTCGGTCTATGTATTTCCTCCTCTTCCTCTCATACCCAAGGTGTTGAGGATAATAAGACAAAGAGGAGTGAGAACAATCCTCATTGTTCCAGATTGGCCACGGAGGACCTGGTATCCGGATCTGCAGGAAATGCTCACAGAAGATCTGTGGCCTCTCCCTCTAAGACAGGACCTGTTGCATCAGGGGCCCTGTCTGTTCCAAGACTTACCGCGGCTGCGTTTGACGGCATGGCGGTTGAATGCCGGATCCTAGCATTCCGGTTGAGGTCATCCCTACGCTGATAAAGGCTAGGAAGGATGTAACGTTAAAACATTACACCGTATATGGCGAAATTATGTTTCTTGGTGTGAGGCCAGGAATGCTCCTACGGAAGAATTCCATCCGGGCCGTTTCCTTCACTTCCTACAAACTGGAGTGAATTTGGGCCTAAAATTAGGCTCTATTAAGGTCCAGATTTCGGCCTTATCCATTTTCTTTCAAAAAGAATTGGCTTCTCTTCCAGAAGTTCAGACTTTTGTAAAAGGAGTGCTGCATATTCAGCCTCCTTTTGTGCCTCCGGTGGCACCTTGGGACCTTAACGTGGTGTTAAGTTTTCTAAAATTACACTGGTTTGAACCACTTAAAACAGTGAAGTTAAAATATCTAACATGGAAGGTGGTCATGTTATTAGCCTTGGCTTCGGCTAGGCGAGTGTCGGAATTAGCGGCTTTGTCACATAAAAGCCCATATTTGGTATTCCATGTGGATAGAGCGGAATTGCAGACCCGTCCTCAATTCCTACCAAAAGTGGTCTCATCTTTTCATATGAACCAACCTATTGTGGTGCCTGTGGCTACGCGTGACTTGGAGGATTCCGAGTTACTTGATGTGGTTAGGGCTTTGAAAATTTACGTGGCCAGGACGGCTAGAGTCAGGAAAACTGAAGCGCTGTTTGTCCTGTATGCAACCAACAAGATTGGTGCCCCTGCTTCAAAGCAGGCTATTGCTCGCCGGATTTGTAACACGATTCAGCAAGCGCATTCTATGGCTGGATTGCAGTTACTGAAATCGGTCAAGGCCCATTCCATGAGGAAAGTGGGCTCTTCTTGGGCGGCTGCCCGAGGGGTCTCGGCACTACAGCTGTGTCAAGCTGCTACTTGGTCGGGTTCACACACTTTTGCAAAATACTATAAGTTTGATACCCTGGCTGAGGAGGAACTCATGTTTGCTCAATCGGTGCTGCAGAGTCATCCGCACTCTCCCGCCCGTTTTGGAGCATTGGTATAATCCCCATGGTCCTTACGGAGTCCCCAGCATCCTCTAGGACGTTAGAGAAAATAAGATTTTAAACCTACTGGTAAATCTTTTTCTCGTAGTCCGTAGAGGATGCTGGGCGCCCGTCCCAAGTGCGGACTACTTCTTGTATATAGTTATTGCTTCAATAAGGGTTATGTTATAGTTGCATCGGTCCTGCACTGATGCTATGTTGTTTTTTCATACTGATAACTGGGTAGTTTATCACAAGTTATACGGTGTGATTGGTGTGGCTGGTATGAATCTTGCCCTGGATTAACAAAATCCTTTCCTCATACTGTCCGTCTCCTCTGGGCACAGTTTCTCTAACTGTGGCATAGAGGGAGGAGCCAGTGCACACCCAGAACTAAAGTCTTTCTTAAAGTGCCCATGTCTCCTGTGGAGCCCGTCTATCCCCATGGTCCTTACGGAGTCCCCAGCATCCTCTACGGACTACGAGAAAAAGATTTACCGGTAGGTTTAAAATCTTATTTTCTACTTTATTCTTATCTATCCTAGTTTATTACGACCAACTCTCATCCAAGGAGTTTGATATTCTACTACCTGCATGCAATTTAAATTGTTTATATGGTTGATTTGTCCTTCACAATCTATAATCTGCAACTTGGATGTACTTGTGTCATTGAAAATCTTATAATAAAAATGTATATACAGATACTCAACCTGTATATTGAAAAAAAAAAAGTTATAAGACATATGCATTCAATATTTGAAGAAACAAAATAAAATAAAGCTATCTATTGGGTTTCACTAACAAGCACATTGGAAGACTTGACTACTGTTAAAAGACATGCATTACATGGTATAGAGCCACAAACCACAATGTAGTAAAATAAAAACAAACTTACATGTGTATCAAACCTATGTGAGGCTTACATTGATAGTGCAAGATCAACACTCTATCAACTGTGCAAACTAGACTGCACATAAATGCCATAAAATTTATCTGAGATTTTAGTAAATAAGGCCCGTTGCTGTCCGGGTCACGCAGCCGTCACGGCCCGCCCCCATACGGTCCGGTCATGTCTGCGTTGTCCTGACTGTGCCCCCAAAATGGCGGCACAACGCCGCTGGCCCGACTCCTCCTGCCCAGTGACCGCCTCTGCCTGTCAATCAGGCAGAGGCGCTCACTGGGCAGAGATGCTGATCGCATCTCTGGCATGTGCCGGTGCACTGCGGCACCAGCACACACGCACTTCAGACCTGATCTCCTGTTGTGTGAATATGCACAGCAGGGATCAGGTCTGAATTAGGCCCTATATACAGCTGTCAGTAAGGCAGGGATGTGCTGCTGTCAGTGAGGCAGGGATGTGCTGCTGGTAGTGAAGCAGTGATGTGCTGCTGTCAGCGAAGCAGTGCTGTGCTGCTGTCAGCGAGACAGGGATGTGCTGCTGTCAGCGAGGCAGGGATGTGCTGCTGTCAGCGAAGCAGGGATGTGCTGCTGTCAGCGAAGCAGGGATGTGCTGCTGTCAGCGAGGCAGGGATGTGCTGCTGTCAGCGAGGCAGGGATGTGCTGCTGTCAGCGAGGCAGGGATGTGCTGCTATAAGTGAGGTAGGGATGTGCTGCTGTCATTGAAGCAGGAATGTGCTGCTGCAGTGAGGCAGAGATATGCAGCCCACTATCTCCCTATCACCCCTGCCTGAGTCACACACTTTCCCTGTCACCCCTGCCTCAGTTACCCACTATCTCCCAGTCACCGCTGCCTCAGTCAACCACTATATCTGCGATCCCTGCCTCAGTCACCCACTATACCAGTCACCCCTGCTTTAGTCACCCACTGTCACCCTATCACCCCTGCTTCAGTCACCCACTATCCCTGTCAACCCTGCCTCAGTCACCCACTATCTCCCAGTCACCCCTGCCTCAGTCAGCCACTATCCCTGTCACCCCTGCCTCAGTCTCTTACTGTCCCTGTCACCCCTGCCACAGTCATCAACTATCTCCCTATCACCCCTGCCTTAGTCATTTATTATACCTGTCACCCACTTTCTTCCCATACTTACCCAACCCCTTCCTATCACCCCTCCCTCAGTAACCCACTATCTCCCTGTCACCCACTATCTCCCAGTCACCCCGGCCTCAGTCACCCACTATCTCCCACTCATACATGCTTCAGTCACCCACTATCTCCCAGTCATTCCTGCCTCAGTCACCTACTGACACCAGTGCAGACATTTCTGCTGCGGCCTCTCCACTCTCCAGCGTGAACGTCCTGACGACTGAGGAAATCCGCTTCCTAGTTGAGGACTCCGGAATGAACACTGCCGATATTGCTGTCAGATGACTTTCTACCCAACGGAGGATTTTTGATACTTCCAGCTTTGCCATGCAGTTTCGAGTGCCGCCTTGATGATTTGTGTACACTACCGTGGTGGCGTTGTCAGATTGTACTTGAACAGGCCTGTTCTGTACTAGAGGCAGGGCCAGTGTCAATTAATTGAACACTGCCTGCAATTCCAGAATGTATATCAGGAGGAGAGATTCCTCCCTGGTCCACCGACCCTGGAGAAAGTGTTGCTCCAACACCATGGCCCAGCCCAAAAGACTGGCATCCATTGTCAGGAGGACACAGTTGGAGATCCAGAAGGGATGGCCCCTGCTCAACTGTTGGTCCTGTAGGCACCAGCTCAGTGTCAGACGAACCTCCGGAGTCAAGGAGATCATTTGAGACATCATCCGATGAGGCAGGCCGTCCCACTTGGAGAGGATTAACCTCTGCAGAGGGCGGTAATGAAATTGAGCGTACTCTACCATATCGAAAGCCGACACCATGAGGTCTAGTACTTGCATCGCCGTGTGTATCAACACTCTTGGGCGAGAGAGGACGATACTGTCCTGAATTTTCAGGACTTTCTCTGGAGACAGAAACAATTGTTGGCTGTGTGTGTCCAGCAGTGCCCCTAGGTGCACAATGTTCCGAGCAGGGACCAGCGAGGACTTTTTTCAGTTGATGAGCCACCCGTGGACTTTTAGGAATTGGACCGCCAGTTCCAGATAACTGTGGAGAACCTCTTGGGAGTTCACCAGGATCAGCAAGTCGTCCAGATTTGGCAGGATCCTGATTCTCTGATGGTGAAGGGTCGTCATCACGGCCATGACCTTGGTGAATATCCGAGGTGCCGTGGCCAAACCAGAAGGCAGGACTTGAAATCCAAAAACAAACCAGGCACAACACTGCTTAGCTTCCATCATCAGATGAGATTGGACCAGTGGCGTAACTACTGCCCCCGCAGTCCTCGCGGTGGCTTGGGGGCGAGGGGCTGCGGGGGCGCCACTGATTTACAGCAGACTGACATGCGGACGAGCGTCCGCATGTCAGTCTGCAGTCTCCTTCCCTCCGCCGCTTTTTGGAGGGACACGGAGGGCACACAGCGCGCCTCCCTGTGTCCCTCCTGCTGCATCATCTCCGGCGGCCGCGGGTCTAATAGGGGGAAGTGCCGTCCGTGAGCTCTAATTGGCTCATGAACCGGCACTTCCCCCTATTAGACCCGCGGCCGCCGGAGATGATGCAGCAGGAGGGACACAGGAGAGACGAGCTGTGCCCTCCGTGTCCCTCCAAAAAGCGACGGCGGGGGGGGGGGGGGGGGGTAAATATCTGGCACTGGGGGCATATATGGCACGGGGGGGGGAGGGAGGAATATCTGGCACTGGGGCATTTCTGGCACTGGGGGGAATATCTGGCACTGGGGGCATATCTGGCACTGGGGGGGATATCTGGCACTGGGGCATATATGGCACTGGGGGGGAATATCTGGCACTGGGGGCATATATGGCACTGGGGGGGGTATCTGGCACTGGGGGCATATATGGCACGGGGGGCATATATGGCACTGGGGGGAATATCTGGCACTGGGGGCATATATGGCACTGGGGGGGAATATCTGGCACTGGGGGCATATGTGTACCTGGCACATGGGGGGGACGACTATATTTGGCACTGGGGCATGTAAGTACCTGGCACCGTGGGGGAATATCTGGCACTGGGGACATATGTGGCACTTGGAGCACAGCCCTAGCAACAAGGACTACCTCCTAGCAACGAGCATGACACCCAGTGCATGAAACATCTGGCAACGAGCATGACACCCAGTGCATGAAACACCTGGCAACGAGCATGACACCCAGTGCATGAAACCCCTGGCAACGAGCATGACACCCTGAGCATGAAAACCCCTGGCACCGTGCATGGAACCAAGAGCATGAAACCCCTGGCAACGAGCATGACACCCAGTGCATGAAACCCCTGACAACGAGCAGGTAATTGAAAAGTAATTAGAAGCCTTACTGTAGGACTTAATGTGTAATGGGCATTACGGTGTGTGGCATAATGTATCACGGACATTGCGGTGTGTGTCATAATGTGTCGCAGGCATTACGGTGTATGGTATACTATATCGCGGGCATTGTGATATGTGGTATAATGTCTCAGGGTCATTGCAGTGTGTGGCATAATGTATCACGGACATTGCGGTGTGTGTCATAATGTGTCAGGCATTACGGTGTGTGGTATACTATATCACGGGCATTGTGGTATGTGGTATAATGTCTCAGGGTCATTGCAGTGTGGCATAATACATAACGGGCATTGCGATGTGTGGCATAGGGTATAACGGGCAGGGCATTGCGGTATGTGTCACAGGCATTACGGTGTATGGTATACTATATCACGGGCATTGTGGTATAATGTCTCAAGGTCATTGCAGTGTGTGGCATAATGTGTCACAGGCATTGTATGTGCTATAATGTATCGGGCATTGCAGTGTGTGGCATAATGTATCACGGACATTGCGGTGTGTGTCATAATGTGTCACAGACATTGTATGTGCTATAATGTATCAGGGGCATTGCAGTGTGTAGCATAATGTATAACGGGCATTGCGATTCCTGTCATAATGTGTCACAGGCATTACGGTGTGTGGCATAATGTGTCACAGACATTACGGTGTGTGGCATAATGTGTCGGGGGCATTACAGTGTGTGCATATTGTGTCGTGCATTATTGTGTGCGGCATAATGTCTAAGGGCCATTGCAGTATGTGGCATAATGTATACTGGGCATTACTATAAGGAGGAAAAATGACAAATAATGTAAGGGGCATGAATCAGGATTATTTTTCTTTCCTGTGGTGGCCAACGTATGGGCGTGCAGGTTGCAAAACTGGGGTATAAGGTAGTCTTTTCCTGCAATGCCACGCCCCTTTATGCGAAACCACGCCCACTCCAACAAAACCACGCCCCTTTTTTGACGCGCGCGCCTTAGGCGCGCGCATATTTATCCCTTTCTTGCTCCCAATTATGGAGCATGAAGGGGGGGGGGGGGGGGGCGCCGAAGAATTTTTTGGCTTGGGGGAGAAAAATTTCTAGTTACGCCACTGGATTGGACATATCCAGTGTGATGCGGCTGTAGATGATTTTTGCTGTTTCTAACTTCTACATCAATGAATAAGTTTCAAAATAGAATGCATCAAGAGAACGGTGTTGGTAGTATAAAACTACCTACAGCACCTGGTATTCCCAGGTGGTCTCACATCCAAGAACAAACCAGGCCTAAGATCAGGTGATATTGGGCATATACAGTGTGGTGTGGCTGTAGATATGTATGTATCACACCTTCCTCTATACATATACATACATACATACATACATACACACACACCTATATCTGTACGTACACTGACATACACACACCAACATCTATACATTAACACGCTGACCCCTAAACGTACACCAACGTACCCACACCTGCATCTATACCTACACATGCTGACACGTGGACGTACACCGGCTTACCCACATGTGAATCTATACATACATGTGCTGACACCTGGACATACACTGATGTACCCACACCTAACATCTATACATACACATGCTAACACCTGGACGTATACAGACGTACCCACATTTGCATCCATGCATATATAGATGTAGGTGTGTGTACGTCAGTGTACGTCCAGGTGTCAACGCGTGTATGTATAGATGCAGGTGTGGGTACGTCTGTGTATGTCCAGGTGTCAGAATGTGTATGTATAGATGCAGGTGTGGGAAGGTCAGTGTAGGTTCAGGTGTCAGCGCGTGTATGTATAGATGCAGGTGCTTGTATGTCCAGATGTCAGTGCATGTATGTATAGATGCAAGTGTGGGTACGTCGGTGTATGTCCATTTGTCAGCGCGTGTATATATAGATGCAGGTGCTTGTATGTTGGTGTATGTCCAGGTGTCAGCATGTGTATGTATAGATGCAGGTGTGGGAATGTTGGTGTATGTCCAGGTGTCAGGGCGTGTATGTATGGATATTAGGTGTGGGTACATCAGTGTATGTCCAGGTGTTAGCGCATGTATGTATAGATGTATATATACACACACATACGATAGATAGATAGATAGATAGATAGATAGATAGATACATATTATAAGGGCACGGTCGTGCCCTTATATTAAGGCTGAATCGAACAAACGGAATTTTCCCATAGGGAACTTCTGAGATGGGGGCATGGTGTTTGAGGGGCTACACCTCAAAACTGATTGGACGTACTGAGCTGAAATTTGGCATGGGCGTGTAGAATCGTCACCCGGCGCTGCATGCCAAATTTCAGGGCAAAATAATAAAAAATGAGGAATTGGGAGTAACCTAAAGTTCCAACTGTCAGTTTTTTTCTGTGACTTCCTTTGTGGCTTTTTGACACCGTTTTCCTATAGAGTGAATTAGATATTTTTTGGGAAGGCATAACTCCGGATAGAGGACGAATTAAGACTTGGGGTTTGTTTTACTAGATAGAGTATGCCCCAGTGTAGTGCCTTTTGGGGTTGTGGTTTTTCAGAAAGTTATAGGGTTTTTTTAATTAAGAGAAATATGCCCCATTATAGAGATAGGGCTTTTCAATTTGTTGCGGCTGCGCAGTGGCCGCCAGGAGAGCGAGAGTGAGTGAGGGAAGGGGTCTCGTGCAGGCTGAGGTTATAAAAGTAGCTGCTGGCGGCGGGAGGAGAGCCAGCGGTTCCTGGGTGTGTGCACCTGCGGTCCCTTACAGACTGCAGCGACCCATTAGGACTGTGGAGGAGAGGGGTAGCGGCATAGCAGCCGCAGGCTTACCGAAAGTGCTCACTACTGAGCAATATGGTCCCCTTACCCGAAGTGGGAGCCGCAGCGGGAGGAATAGCTGGAGTTGCGCCGCAGGAGAAAGTCAGAGGACATCCAGAAGAGACATCCGGTGCAGCGCTGACTCCTGACTGACAGCGCTTGCCTACTGAGCGGTGTGTCCAGCCCCCTCACCTGCTGTGTGTCCGGCCTACCCCCCCCCCTCACCTGCTGTGTGTCCAGCCCCCCCCTCACCTGCTGTGTGTCCAGCCCCCCCCCCTCACCTGCTGTGTGTCCGGCCTACCCCCCCCCTCCCTGCTGTGTGTCCAGCCACCACCCCCCTCACCTGCTGTGCGTCTGGCCTACCCCCCCCTGCTGTGTGTCCAGCCCCCCCCCCCCTCCCTGCTGTGTGTCCGGCCTACCCCCCCCTCCCTGCTGTTTGTCCGGCCTACCCCCCCCCCCCCTCCCTGCTGTGTGTCCAGACCCCCCCCCTCACCTGCTGTGTGTCCAGCCACCCCCCCCCTCACCTGCTGTGTGTCCGGCCTACCCCCTCCTCCCTGCTGTTTGTCCGGCCACCCTCCCCTCCCCTGCTGTGTGTCCGGCGGCCTACCCCCCCCCCTCCCTGCTGTGTGTCCGGCCTACCCCCCCTCACCTGCTGTGTGTCCAGCCCCCCCCCTCACCTGCTGTGTGTCCAGCCCCCCCCTCCTCCCCTGCTGTGTGTCCAGCCCCCCCCCCTCCCTGCTGTTTGTCCGGCCACCCTCCCCTCCCCTGCTGTTTGTCCGGCCACCCTCCCCTCCCCTGCTGTGTGTCCGGCCACCCTCCCCTCCCCTGCTGTGTGTCCGGCCACCCTCCCCTCCCCTGCTGTGTGTCCGGCCTACCCCCCCCCCTCACCTGCTGCGTGTCCAGCCCCCCCCCCCTCACCTGCTGCGTGTCCAGCCCCCCCCCTCACCTGCTGTGTGTCCAGCCCCCCCCCCCTCACTTGCTGTGTGTCCAGCCCCCCCCCTCACCTGCTGTGTGTCCAGCCCCCCCCCCCTCACCTGCTGTGTGTCCAGCCCCCCCCCCTCACCTGCTGTGTGTCCAGCCCCCCCCCCTCACCTGCTGTGTGTCCAGCCCCCCCCCTCACCTGCTGTGTGTCCAGCCCCCCCCCCTCACCTGCTGTGTGTCCAGCCCCCCCCCCTCACCTGCTGTGTGTCCAGCCCCCCCCCTCACCTGCTGTGTGTCCAGCCCCCCCCTCACCTGCTGTGTGTCCAGCCCCCCCCCCCTCACCTGCTGTGTGTCCAGCCCCCCCCCCTCACCTGCTGTGTGTCCAGCCCCCCCCCTCACCTGCTGTGTGTCCAGCCCCCCCCCCTCACCTGCTGTGTGTCCAGCCACCCCCCCTCCCCTGCTGTGTGTCCTGCCTACCCCCCCCCCCCCTCCCTGCTGTTTGTCCGGCTACCCTCCCCTCCCCTGCTGTGTGTCCTGCCTACCCCCCCTCCCTGCTGTGTGTCCAGCCACCCCCCACCCCCCTCACCTGCTGTGTGTCCGGCCTACCCTCCCCCCCCTCCCCTCCCCTGCTGTTTGTCTGGCCACCATCCCCTCCCCTGCTGTGTGTTCGGCAACTCCCCCCTCTTCCTGCTGTGTTCGGCCACCCCCTACCCCCTCCCCTCCCTGCCGTGTGTCCGGTCACCCTCCCCTCTCTGCTGTGTGTCCAGCCACCCCCCCCCCCTCTCTGCTGTGTGTCCGGCCACCCCCCCCAGACACGCAGCGCCTGACACACACAGACATGCAACGCCTGACACGCATACGCATATGCAGCACCTGACACACACCCACACACACAGCACCTGACACACACACACACACACACACACACACAGCACCTGACACACACGCACAGCACCTGACACACACACACACAGCACCTGACACTAACACGGACCTGACACACGCGCATACACTCACACGCAGCACCTGACACACACGCAGCACCTGACACACGCACACACAGACGCAGCACCTGACACTCACACGGACCTGACACACACGCACACACTCACACGCGGCGCCTGACGCACATAGACACGCGGCGCCTGACGCACACGCGGCGCCTGACAGACACGCGGCGCCTGACACACACGCACAGGCAGCGCCTGGCACACACGCACAGGCAGCGCCTGGCACACACGCACAGGCAGCGCCTGGCACACACGCAGCGCCTGACACACACAGACACGCAGCGCCTGACGCACAGGCAGCGCCTGACACACACGCACATGCAGCACCTGACACACGCAGCGCCTGACACACGCAGCGCCTGACACACACACGCACCTGACACTCACATGCTCCTGACACACGCAGCACCTGACATACTCACACGCAGCACCTGACACACACGCAGACACGCAGCACCTGACACACACACACGCAGCACCTGACACACACACGCAGCACCTGACACACAAACACGCAGACACGCAGCGCCTGACACACACGCAGACACGCAGCGCCTGACACACACGCAGACACGCAGCGCCTGACACACACGCAGACACGCAGCGCCTGACACACACGCAGACACGCAGCGCCTGACACACACGCAGACACGCAGCGCCTGACACACACGCAGACACGCAGCGCCTGACACACACGCAGCGCCTGACACACACGCAGCGCCTGACACACACGCAGACACGCAGCGCCTGACACACACGCAGACATGCAGCGCCTGACACACACGCAGCGCCTGACACACACGCAGCGCCTGACACACACGCAGACACGCAGCGCCTGACACACACGCAGACACGCAGCGCCTGACACACGCAGACATGCAGCGCCTGACACACACGCAGACACGCAGCGCCTGACACACGCAGACACGCAGCGCCTGACACACGCGCAGACACGCAGCGCCGGACACACGCGCAGACACGCAGCGCCTGACAGACACGCACACACACACACATACACACAGCACCTGACACAGATATGCAGCGCCTGACACACACACGCAGACATACAGCGCCTGACACACACACACGCAGACATGCAGCACCTGACACACACATGCAGCACCTGACAGACACACACACCCACACACACACACAGACATGCAGCACCTGACACACCCACACACACACACATGCATCACCTGACACACCCACACACACAGACATGCATCACCTGACACACCCACACACATATACAGACATGCAGCACCTGACACACACACACACACACAGACATGCAGCGCCTGACACACACACACATACAGACATGCAGCACCTGACACACACACACACACACATACAAACATGCAGCACCTGACACACACACACACACACACACACATATATACATGTGGCATTTAACGCACACACGCACAGCACCTGACACACAATCATATACACTCAGAGCACCTAACACACACATACACTCGCAGCACCTCACACACACTCGTATACACACGCAGCACCTGCCACTCACACATACATGAACAGCACCTGACACACACATACACGCGCAGCACCTGACAGTCACACACATACAGATGCGACAGCTGACACAAACACATACACGCTCAACACCTGACACCCACGTGGCAGCTGACGCATACAAATGCAGCACCTGAAATACACACATATACATGTGCAGCACCTGAGACACACACATACACGTACAGCACCTGAGACACACACACACACACATGTATGTACACGCGCGGCTCCAGGCACACACATACGTACGTACACACACGGCACTTGACACACACACGTACACGCGCGGCACCTGACACACACACACACGTACGTACGTACGTACGTTCGTACGTTCGTACGTACGTACGTACGTACGTACGTACATGTGTGGCACCTGACACACACACGTATGCACACGTGTGGCTCCTGACACACACGCGCGTTGCTCCTGACACACACACATGTACGTACGTGCTCGGCTCCTGACACACACACGTATGTATACGCGCGGCACCTGAAACCTACACGTATGTACGTATACGCGCGGCTCCTGATACCCTCACGCATGTACACGCGTGGCTCCTGGCACACACACACACACGTACACGCGCGGCACCTGACACATACACGCGTGTACGTACACACATGCAAAGCACCTGACATACACACATGTAGGTACGCGCCACCTGACACACACACACACACACACACACACACACGTACACGCACGACACCTGACACACACGTACGTACGCGCACGGCACCTGACACACACGTACATACTAGTGATGAGTGGGTTCGGTTCGTCGGAATCCGGACCCCCCGAACTTCACCCATTTTACATGGGTCCGAGGCAGGTTCGAACCTTCCCGCCTTGCTCGGCTAACCCGAGCGCGCCCGAACGTCATCATCCCGCTGTCGGATTCCCGCGAGATTCGGATGTCTGCATTCGTGGAAAGGGGTCCCATGTGTAAACATGGGACCCCTTTCAGTCCGTCTGGTCCGGGTGTTCGGTTTGTTGTTTTGCCAAGTACGTGGAGTTAATCTGGAACCTGGATCAGGTGAGTATAATTATCTTTTATTTTCAGGTACCCGTGGATTCTACTTGGAGAAGAGGACCGACTGCTTCGTGTCAACATAGGTAAGTATGTGTGTGTCGGCAGGTGTGAAATAAAGTTATACTTTCACGGTGTCTGTGTCCTGTTTTTATTTGGGTATTTTTTCCCCAGTAGAACTACAGGTACCAGCGGGCCCGTTTTTCTCCCGCATGCTGGTACTTGTGGTTCTCAAAGTACCAGATTGCGGGGGAGGCTTGCTGGGACTTGTAGTACTACTGGAAAAAACAATATTCTTTCAATTTTCTCAAGGCTATCAGCCTCCCATCCGCAGCCCTTGGATGGGGGGGACAGCCTCGGGCTTCACCCCTGGCCCTTGGGTGGCTGGGGGGGGACCCCTTGATTGAAGGGGTCCCCACTCCCCCAGGGTACCCCGGCCAGGGGTGACTAGTTGGATATTTAATGCCACGGCCGCAGGGCACTGTATAAAAGTGACCCCCGGCTGTGGCATTATCTGTCCAGCTAGTGGAGCCCGATGCTGGTGTAAAAATAATGGGGGACCCTACTCTTTTTGTCCCCCGTATTTTTTGCACCAGCACCAGGCGCAGAGCCCGGAGCTGGTTTTAAAAATACGGGGGATCCCCTGTCCGTTTTTCCCCCGGATTTTTAGAACCAGGACCGGCTCGAAGAGCCCGAGGCTGGTTATGCTTTGGAGGGGGGACCCCACGCAATTTTTCTTTTCCGGGTTTTTCACATTCCATTTAAAAAAAAAAATAATAATAATAATCTTTTAAAAAATATATAAATAATACTTGTGCCTCCAAAAAAGACAAACCAAGTACCTAATCCCTTCTAATATAAATAGATATGCTATTACCCCAAAAAAATATTATTTTTTATTAGATTCCGCCTGCAAAGTGTGGCGGATTGAAAATGACGAATTTACTGTTTAAAAGCACTGTTGTCGAATTTACAAACTTCAATTGAATATACTTTTGTTGAATTGCCGCATTTGTACCATTGCAGAAAAGTCGAATTTGTCAAATGTCGAATTTTAAAAAGTCGAATTTTGAAAGGATGCAAGAATAGGCCCCGCCCCCTTCTTCACATCAGCCGTCCCCTTCTACCCCTGTACCTTGCTCTCTCCTGTCTGTGCTCTCTCCCGTCTGTAGGACTAGGCCCCGCCCCCTTCTTACCCTCCAGTGACTGCTCTCTCCTGACAAGTGGACCAGGCTTGCCCCCTACACGCTGCTGGTGTCTTCATTGTTACTTGGTCTGGAGCTCCGTTGGGGAGAGAACTCACGTGAGCTCATTAAGAATGAGGAACTGGGATGTTTTCATTTTATTGTGAGTAGTGTAGTGTGGTGATGTAGTATGTTGTATGGGGGGTATAGTGTAACTATGAAGTGCAGCATATGGGAGGGCTATAGCATAGTGATGTAGTGTGGCATATGGGGGGTGGTAGCGCATAGGCGTGCGTACAGGGGGTGCCTGGTGCGCACAGGCACTCCCTAATGTCCAGCACCGCTGCACGCCACGCTTGCTGTGGCACAGTGATCGCTGAGTGTGTGATCGGTGGAGCCTAGCCTGTAGCTCATTTCCGTACCTCCCACCACCGCTGCGCCCGCCCCCCCTCTGCCTGCTGCTAATACTATGCTGAGTGCATTCGTCGGCGGCCTCACTGGGGGGACTGGTGTCACCTTGCAATGTGACGTGGTGATGTCCGCCTATGCTCTCCTCCCGCCCACCCGTGCTTTCCTCCCGCTGCGGTCTCTCAGTCCTAGTGTGCCGCGGCTGCCACACCACTGGCAGTGTTCCTCTAGGGGGGACTGGGAGCCGCCGGCAGACACATTCTGCTGAGACTTACTTGTCAGTGCGGGTTCCGGATGGCAGGCGGCGGGTGGGAGGGCAGACGGGGAGCAGGTGTCACAAGGAGTGTGTGGGTAACTAATTCACAATACTTCCGCTCAACGTGGCACTGCTGGTCCTTCATCTCCCATGTCTCTTCACCAGGTGGCGGGCGGCCCGGAAATTAAGTGATGTGTTGTGCAGCAGTCAGTGTGAAGTGACTGTGAGTAACACTGATGGTGCTGATGATGCTGCTGCAGAATCGGGAAGCAATTAATTCATAAATATAATGTACTCAGTGTATTATACATACATAAACATGTACATACGTGTATTTGTGTATACATGTATATACATGAGTGTGTGTGCATATATATATATATATATATACAGCCAGTTCCCAGGAACAAAAGTCCTCCCCCGCTTCCGCTAAGTCCACAGCATGACGCTGGGGCTCCACTGGTGGAGCCAGGTGCGGTGGGGGCCCGTCTCAAGTGCTTCAGCAATCAGTGGGCTTGCTCACAGGTGGATCCCTGGATTCTACAAGTAGTGTCTCAGGGATTCAAGCTGGAATTCGAGACGTCTCCCCCTCGCCGTTTCCTAAAATCTGCCTTGCCAACATCTCCCTTGGACAGGGAGGCTGTGATGGAGGCAAATTCACAAGCTGTATTTGCAGCAGGTGATAGTCAAGGTACCCCTCCTTCAACAAGGAAGGGGTTACTATTCCACAATGTTTGTGGTACCGAAACCGGACGGTTCGGTGAGACCCATTTTAAATTTTAAATCTTTGAACACGTATATAAAACGGTTCAAGTTCAAGATGGAATCGCTCAGGGCGGTTATCTCAAGCCTGGAGGAAGGGGATTACATGGTATCACTGGACATCAAGGATGCTTACCTGCCTGTCCCCATTTACTCTCCTCACCAGGAGTACCTCAGATTTGTGGTACAGGACTGTCATTCTGCGGCGGGACTGCCGCATTCTAGATCAGTAAAAGCCCATTCCACGAGGAAGGTGGGCTCTTCTTGGGCGGCTGCCCGAGGGGTCTCTGCTTTACAACTTTGCCGAGCTGCTACTTGGTCGGGGTCAAACACATTTGCAAGATTTTACAAGTTTGACACCCTGGCTGAGGAGGACCTAGAGTTCGCTCATTCGGTGCTGCAGAGTCATCCGCACTCTCCCTCCCGTTTGGGAGCTTTGATATAATCCCCATGGTCCTTACGGAGTCCCAGCATCCACTTAGGACGTCAGAGAAAATAAGATTTTACTCACCGGTAAATCTATTTCTCGTAGTCCGTAGTGGATGCTGGGCGCCCATCCCAAGTACTTGTACATAGTTATTGTTAACAAAAGGGTTATTGTTGAGAGCCATCTGTGCAGAGGCTCCGTTGTTGTCATACTGTTAACTGGGTATAATATCACGAGTTGTACGGTGTGATTGGTGTGGCTGGTATGAGTCTTACCCGGGATTCAAAATCCTTCCTTAGTGTCAGCTCTTCCGGGCACAGTATCCTAACTGAGGTCTGGAGGAGGGTCATAGGGGGAGGAGCCAGTGCACACCAGGTAGTCCTAAAGCTCTCTTTAGTTGTGCCAAGTCTCCTGCGGAGCCGCTATTCCCCATGGTCCTTACGGAGTCCCAGCATCCACTACGGACTACGAGAAATAGATTTACCGGTGAGTAAAATCTTATTTTATATATATATATATATATATATATATATATATATGACTTGGGGTTTGTTTTATTAGATAGAGCATGTCCCTGTGAAGTGCCTTTTGGGGTTGTGGTTTTTCAGAAAGTTACAGGTTTTTTTTAATTAAGAGAAATATGCCCCATTATAGAGATCGGGCATTTCAATTTGTTGCGCCTGCGCAGTGGCCGCCAGCAGGGGGTGTACTAGAGTGCCTTCTCTTGAGAGCCGCAATATGGCCGCCTTCTCCCCGGTTATTCTGTAAATAGGAAAATAACCTCACAGGTTCACATAAGGCAGAGTTGCCACTACTAGTGCAGGGCTGTAACTTACAGTACTAAGGAAAAGCCATATACTAAAGCGGCGCAGTGACCTCACCCCTCTCAGAGACACCAGGGCGCAGCACACTGGTACACACACCTGTTAGCTCAGGGCAGCACTATAGGACCCTCCTGTAATGCTGTGCTGGCGGCGTGTAGTGATCAGGGCACTGGGAGACTGGCTGGCTGGTCTCCGTCTCTGCTGCCTATAGAACTTTCACCTCTGTTATATATCAGGGCTGCTCTCCTGTTATGATTCCAATACTCTGGTCTGGGGATATCTTATAGCAAGGACCTGAGTACTGGAACGTAATGCTTGGAAAGGGAGTGGGAACGGGAATAGCCCCTGGCGCCCTATCTCCGTTGTCTCGCCCGTGCTGTCAGAAATCTCTTGCGAGACTATGGTTGCTTGGGCCCATGGCAGCCGCGTTTGAAGGGCGGAAAACGTCTGCCCAACTCCGATGCCCCCTCAGGTCTTAATGGGAGACAAAGAGAAATCCGAGACAGGGTGATAACAAGGGGCCCTCTACTAAACAACAAAGCCAGGGGCTCAAAACTAACTTTAAACTAGAGTATGTGCGGAAAACCGCCAGGGAAAAGGACAACCAAAATACCCACTTGTCCACTCTTCTACCCGGCACCGGCGAGTTCCGGAGAGGAGTGTGGGAGCGTAAACCTCCGCAAATGCACCAACACAGAATACAAAATAAAGCGGCCTAGGCCGCAGCACGCGGCAGAGCTGCCACTCACGAAAACCACACGAGATCCTCTAGCGACTGTTGCGGGTAAATGAGGACTGGAAGACTCCTTGGGAAGAGATGACAACACTAAGATTCAGGAACTCTGAGGACAGGAATGACCGGACACAGCAGAACTGGAACAGACGTCAGCAAACCAAAGCAGCATGCAGGAAGCTATTACCGGCGTCTGTGTGAAGCACTGGGAAGGTATTTAGCAGGGAGTCCTTCAATCAGAAGTTCAGAGCCTGATTAGCACAATGCCGTGCAGCTGCCTTGCTGCACGACCAGAAGACAAGTGTGTGTGTGTAGTTCACTTGATTGACCCTGCAAGGGGAGCGCAGTCCATCCGTGGCGTCCCCGTTGCTAGGGTCCAGGCGGCTCAGCGCGCCCGGCGTCCTAGCGTTGCTAGGGAGCCGGCGGCTAGCACGCTCGGCGTCCCTAGTTGCTAGGCGCCGGGCCGCGAGGACATCGCGGACCACGGCGCCTAACACCTGTGTGTTCTCTTCCTCTCCTACCTCACACTGGAACTGGCCGCCCAGAGAACGAGAGGGCAGCGGCTGACATCAGAGAGGGTGCAGCAATCTGTGTGGGCAGAGCCCCTCACAGCAAGGTGTCCTTATGCTGTGCCCCGTGTAATCACTGTGATCCATACAGACTCACCCTGGTATGCTCTCTATTATTTTTTTTTTTACACTGCGGCATGCTCGAGGGAAGGGAGCAGGCACCACCCCACCGCCACTACTCCTCCGCCAGCATCACTACCGAGCCGGTCAGTGTTCCGGCGGCAATGAGCAGTAGGCAGCCACCAGCAACAACAGTCAGGAAGCTGTTACTCCCGGCAGCAGTAGCGTCAAGCTGCAATTCAGCCAGCGGCACGATGATCCGGGAGACAGTGGCAGCACAGGGAAGCAGTACCCCCTCCAATCGCAGCACCAACTAGGAGACTGAGGCAGCAACCTGCCCCCAGCAGCAGCACCACCCTGATGATAGGTAAGATGCATTTTGGTGTCACAAGAAGGTGGCCGGAGTAGTGGCTGGCTGTGGTCACACCCCGGGGAAAAGTGATAGTGATTTCAGTGTTCCCTTGCGTGGGGATTGGATGTGTAGATGTATGGAGGCTATGTATGTATAGATGTGAGCGGCAGTGTGCGGATGTATGAGAGCGGCAGTGTGCGGATGTATGAGAGCGGCAATGTACGGCTGTATAACTGCGTCGGTGTGCGGCTGTATGAGTGCGATGGTGTGCGGCTGTATGCGTGCGGCGGTGTGCTGCTGTAAGAGTGCGGCAGTGTGCGGCTGTAAGAGTACGGCTGTAAGAGTACGGCTGTAAGAGTGCGGCTGTAAGAGTGCGGGGTTGTACGGATGTATGAGAGCGGGGTTGTACGGATGTATGAGAGCGGGGTTGTACGGATGTATGAGAGCGGCAGTGTATGGATGTATGAGAGCAACAGTGTACAGTTGTGTGAGAGCGGCAGTGTGCGGATGTATGAGAGTGGCGGTGTACGGATGTATGAGAGCGGCAGTGTATAGGGAGGGATGTCGGAATGCTGTTATAGGGTTCCTAATACAAAATGCCACGTTGGGCTTGATGGGCAGGTAGTGCGGCAAGCACACCCAAATTGGCATCTGACGTCGCCTGCAGTCCACACTGTTGTGAGGAGTCAGAGTTAATTTTGACTGTGTAGTGTACTCACAGAGGACCTACCGCCCGTCCCCTCCTCGCATCTGAGCAGCAGGTCAGGCTCTTATTTTCTTTTTAATCAGGAGAGGCCGAGTGAACTGTGAGCAGGGGGGCAGAGCTACATGGGACCCAGAGGGGCTGCTGTGCTGTCAGAGAGGGAGAGGAAGAGAGAGATGAAGCTACTGCAGATCCCCAGCTGATTGTGAGGTGCCGGGTTGAAGGGTGATGTGATCACCCTTCTCCCTCGCTGCCGCTGGGGACCGCATCTAGGCTTCCTCCATCGAGGGCATGCGGCGCAGCAGTGGGCAGCGTGTAATGAGTTTGTCTGACTCATTATACTGCTGCCTGTTGTGGACACCTCCGTCCGTACGGACTGGTGTACATGCCCAGCACAGAGGTGACAGTGTTGGTGGAAGTGCTGCCCAGTTCTGACCCTGCAGGCCTCCCTGATCTGACTGCGGCCGCTGCTACTGCTGCGGCCCGAAACCCCTGCCGGTCCCCTCCATAGACTTCTGCCTGTCCAGCGCTGAGGTACTAGGGGTATCCCAGCTGCGGGAAGGGTATGTCTCTGGCTTTCTCTCCGGCAGGGGAAGGTGACAGCGGCGGAGGAAGTGTTGCCCACCTCAGACACTGCAGGCCTCCCCGATCCAGCTGCGGCCACAGCTGATGCTGCCAGAACCCCCTGCTGGTCTCCTTTGTTGACTGCCGCATGGCCAGTGCTGAAGTACTGGGGGTAGGCCAGCTACGGGAAGAGTGTCTCTGCCTCGGGCTTTCTCTCTCTGTCAGGGGAAGGAAGGGCTGATTCTCTGGCACAACAGGGAGGGCTAGGCTGCAGGAACACAGCACTGGAAGAAACAGGAGGCCGAACTCATGACCAAAAAGTGAGCAGTGCAGTGATCAGCCCCCTAGTCTTTCCCTCTCTCTGGGTGCAGAGCTGTATTCTACAGAGAGAGCTGGGATGGGAAGAAGGGGAACGGCACCTGACACACACATACACGCGCAACACCTGACACACACACATACACGTGCGGCACCTGACACACACACACGTAGCATCAGACACAATAAAATAAACATGCAGCACCTGACCCACACATACACGCGCAACACCTGACACACACACATACACGTGCGGCACCTGACACACACACACGTAGCATCAGACACAATAAAATAAACATGCAGCACCTGACACATGCATATACACGCAGCACCTGACACATGCATATACACGCAGCACCTGACACATGCATATACATGCAGCACCTGACACATGCATATACACGCAGCACCTGACACATGCATATACACGCAGCACCTGACACAAACATATACACGCACACCATCAGACACACACATACACACGCAGTGCCTTACTCACACACACATGTACACGCGCAGCACCTGACGCACACACATGTACACGCGCAGCACCTGACGCACACACATGTACATGCGCAGCACCTGACGCACACTCATGTACACACGCAGCACCTGACGCACACTCATGTACACGCGCAGCACCTAATGCACACTCACGTACACGCGCATCACCTGACGCACACTCATGTACACGCGCATCACCTGACACAGACATACGTATTCATGCACAGCACCAGACATACACTTGTACACACGTGGAGCACCTGATACTCACACACATATACACCCGCAACACCTGACACACACACACACACACGTGCGGCAGCTGACGCATACACACGCACCATCAGACACACTCATATATACACGCAGCACCTGACACACACATACACACAGGAGCTGACACACATATACACGCGCAGCACCTGACACACACACACATATACACGCGCAGCACCTGACACCACGCACTCACACGTACAAGCAATGCATTTCACGCGTACCTCCAGCCTCAGTTACAGGCTGCTGCCGCCTACCCCCCTCCCTGCATCAGCTGCAAAGGCAGCAAAATATTTTGACCAAAGTCTAAAGGCCCGTACACATTAAACGATGTCGCTCTGTGAGCTACATCGTCTAATGTTTCCCCTCCCGGGCCGGCCGGCGGCCGACTGTACACACTGAGCGATATGACCGCTCATATCGCTCAGTGACGTCACGCCCCCGCCAGCCCTGCATGAAGGTCGTGGACGACAGTCCACATCCTTCCTGCATGCCCTACCGACAGCGAAGATTGTTGCCGACCCGCGGGGCCGCGCATCGTTTGTCGCTGGCTGCATACACACTTAACGATAAAATGAGCGACGTCGCTCATTAAATCGTTAAGTGTGTACGGACCTTAAACAATTTGGTTTGGTTAATAAAATAATTTTGCACAGAACAGTGATGTTATACGAACATTTTCATTAAACATTTAAAAAATCAAATGTTTATTCTTACAGTGAAATTTTACATTTCTGAATAAAAAAAATAAATTTAAAAAAAGCGATGAAATTCCATAGACAAAAAACCTTACGGTTTCACATGTCCCATTAAGGCTTCTTAGACATGATCGAAATTTCAGAAGCCTGTTGTAACTCTTCCACTCAAACTCCAAAAAGCAATGAAATTCCGATCATTAAGGCTGACGCCTTAATGGACGTGTTCCTTGCGCAATACAGATATGGTATGCCATCACAGCCTGTGGGTAAGTGCAGATTCAGCACTCTCACAGAGTGAGATTGCTGTCACTCACACAATGGTGGAGCTGCTAATTCACAGATTTGTGTGCTCATTGGAATACACACATGCAGTCTATGCAACTGAAGGTCTGAGCGGAAGACAAAGCTGCTCAGATGAGGTAAGAGTGTTGTTGATTGGAGGGAGGAGAGCGGTGTGGATGGGGGAACAGAAGTGTGTGGATAGAGGGAACACTAAGCAGCACTAATGGGGGGGACAGAGAAACACAGGGGGTAATTCAGACCGCAGCAGCAGCAGCGATTGCAGTCTGAATTAGTTTGTGAGGTGCGCACGTGCAATGGCCGCACTGCGCGTGCGTACCCCAGGAGCCCAGTGAGATGCTATCACCCTGCCTGATTGATAGGCAGAGGTGGTTGCGGGGAAGGAGGGGGGCGTGCAAACAGCGTTAGAATGCCATTGGCAGGGCATGGTCTGCACAACGGAGGCATTTCCGGACCACTGGGGGGTGGGCTGTGGCGGTTATCCCCCTGCCAAGAGCGCAGGATCCACTAAATTTACCTTCAGGATGTCAGCTACATGAATAGGGTAAGAGTGGTGTGGATAGGGGGTAGATTAAGCAGCAAGTATGGGAAGGGAGACAGAGCGGTGCAGATGGGGGAAATGGTGCAGATGGGTTTAAAACACTGGCATGGATGGGTAGAAAACTGGTGCAGATGGGAGAGAAGACAGTGTGCCATGTACTGGAGGAGGCAGAGTGACGTTGAAGAAGGAAACACTGAGCAGCACAGAGAGAAGGAAACGGTGGTACAGACAATGCACAGGTGGGGAAAGACAGATGGTACAGATAAGTTAGTACAGACTAGCACAGATGGGAGAACACAGCAGTAGGGATTGGGGAAGACCGGGCAGCATGGGGGTGTATAGGGGAAGTAAGTGTAGATGCATAGACTGTAGATGGGGTTTTATAGTTTAGCAATTAACCAAGATGTTTGAGGGAGCTAAATGTGTATACTAAGTGAGATGGATGTATGGAGTTAGAAGGATGTTGTAACAAGGTGGCTTTGTTGTGTTGACTGAATGGGATGGTTGTGGGCACTGTGTGGGATGGGAGCACCACAAAACTGCTCAGACCTTCAGTTGCATAGACTGCATGTGTGTATTCCAATGAGCACACAAATCTGTGAATTAGCAGCTCCACCATTGTGTGAGTGACAGCAATCTCACTCTGTGAGAGTGCTGAATCTGCACTTACCCACAGGCTGTGATGGCATACCATATCTGTATTGCGCAAGGAACACGTCCATTAAGGCGTCAGCCTTAATGATCGGAATTTCATTGCTTTTTGGAGTTTGAGTGGAAGAGTTACAACAGGTTTCTGAAATTTCGATCATGTCTAAGAAGCCTTAATGGGACATGTGAAACCGTAAGGTTTTTTGTCTATGGAATATATATATATATATATCACAAACATATATGATTCATACATATATCACACACACATACATGATACATACATGAGAAAGACCTGGGATGGTGATGAGGCCAGGGCCCCTTGCTGATGTTGCGTTGAGGAAGGCAGTGTTCCAGGGCGGATGCCAGTCGGGGAGAGCGCCGCGCAGCCCGGGAAAAATACTGCTGAGGAGCTACATCTGGAAGAGCCCCTGGGAGAAAGAGTGCCACATGCCCCATCCTGCGCGGCAGACTCTGCAGGCCTGCACATGGGAAGGGAGGTCTCTGGCCACACATACTCACCCTTCTGCTGAAGCCCCGCTGCTGTCCCCATCAGCGATCTCCAGCGGGGAGCGGGGCCAGGATGAACCTCAACCTGTGAGAACTATCTTCATGATCAAGAGATCTCATATGCAAGATAAGTATGTGTTGGGATAGGGCTGGGGAGGGCGGCTGCTCGGGCACACCCCCGTCAAGTTAAGGAGATTTAACTGAGGAAGCACAAGGGAACTCTCGTCTGGGGACAACAACTGCAGGGAGACCACATCTTTTCAGATGAACATGGGAGGGCAGAAGGCTGCCTAATACTGAAGCACCCTCAGACATTAAACCATATGCAACAACTATTGCAAGCATTCCTGGGGGAAGGTCTGCAGCAGACGGATTTGCATACGGTGATGTCATCCAAGCAGTGGGCCAAAGTTGGCTGGAACCCTCATCTGTATATGAAAAGAGAAAAGGGGCATGCAGGGCATGGCGGCCTTTTGCGGCGCTTGGATAACCCCAAGTTTGCATTAAACACCCCCACCCTCCTTCGGTGTGGGGCTCATGTTGGCCATGCCCAAGCCCCTGAAGCATTCAAGCTGATTTCTTGCAGCAGCTGGGCACTGTAACAGCTTCAGAGCTGCTCTACAAGACAAGTAAAAGGGTGTGGGCCCTGCAGCACCACCTGTAGTTTGCATACACACATATATAGGACAGCATCTCTTATATGCCCCAGGGTCAATAAAATAGTATCCTTGTCTAGGCTATCCATCCCCTCAGATAAGGTATTTGTCCATGCCGCTACAGCACTACACACCCAGGCCGACGCAATTGCCGGTCTGAGTAAGGTACCTGAATGTGTATAAATGGACTTCAGGGTAATCTCCTGTTTGCGGTCAGCACACTCTTTGAGGGTAGCCGTATCCTGGGACGGGAGGGCTACCTTCTTGGATAAGCGTGTTAATGCTTTGTCCACCCTAGGGGAGGATTCCCATCGTAACCTATCCGTTGATGGGAAAGGATACGCCATAAGAATCCTTTTGGAAATCTGCAGTCTTTTATCTGGAGATTCCCAAGCTTTTTCACATAACTCGTTCAGCTCGTGTGAGGGGGGAAAGGTTACCTCAGGCTTCTTTCCCTTGTACATATGTACCCTCTTGTCAGCGACAGGGGGTTCCTCTGTGATGTGCAAAACATCTTTTTCTCTGACGTCCTAGTGGATGCTGGGACTCCGTCAGGACCATGGGGATTAGCGGCTCCGCAGGAGAGAGGGCACAAAAATAAAGCTTTAGGATCAGGTGATGTGCACTGGCTCCTCCCCCTATGACCCTCCTCCAAGCCTCAGTTAGGTTTTTGTGCCCGTCCGAGCAGGGTGCAATCTAGGTGGCTCTCCTAAAGAGCTGCTTAGAAAAAGTTTTTAGGTTTTTTATTTTACAGTGAGTCCTGCTGGCAACAGGCTCACTGCAACGAGGGACTTAGGGGAGAAGAAGTGAACTCACCTGCGTGCAGGATGGATTGGCTTCTTAGGCTACTGGACACCATTAGCTCCAGAGGGATCGAACACAGGCCCAGCCATGGAGTCCGGTCCCGGAGCCGCGCCGCCGACCCCCTTGCAGATGCCGAAAAGTGAAGAGGTCCAGAAACCGGCGGCAGAAGACTTTTCAGTCTTCATGAGGTAGCGCACAGCACTGCAGCTGTGCGCCATTGTTGTCACACACTTCACACCAGCGGTCACGGAGGGTGCAGGGCGCTGTGGGGGGCGCCCTGGGCAGCAATGAGAATACCTTGTTCTGGCTAAAAAATACATCACATATAGCCCCTGGGGCTATATGGATGTATTTAACCCCTGCCAGGTCTCACAAACACCGGAGAAGAGCCTGCCGAAATAGGGGGCGGGGCCTATCTCCTCAGCACACAGCGCCATTTTCCTGCTCAGCTCCGCTGCGAGGAAGGCTCCCAGGACTCTCCCCTGCACTGCACTACAGAAACAGGGTAAAACAGAGAGGGGGGGGCACTTTTTTTGGCGTTTTTTATATATATTAAGCTGCTATAAGGGAGACAACACTTCTATAGGGTTGTTCCTATATATTTATAGCGCTTGGGTGTGTGCTGGCAAACTCTCCCTCTGTCTCCCCAAAGGGCTAGTGGGGTCCTGTCTTCGATAAGAGCATTCCCTGTGTGTCTGCTGTGTCTCGGTACGTGTGTGTCGACATGTATGAGGACGATGTTGGTGTAGAGGCGGAGCAATTGCCGGTAATGGTGATGTCACCCCCTAGGGAGTCGACACCGGAATGGATGGCTTTGTTTATGGAATTACGTGATAATGTCAGCACATTACAAAAATCAGTTGATGACATGAGACGGCCGGCAAACCAGTTAGTACCTGTACAGGCGTCTCAGATACCGTCAGGGGCTGTAAAACGCCCTTTACCTCAGTCGGTCGACACAGACCCAGACACGGACACCGAATCTAGTGTCGACGGTGAAGAAACAAACGTATTTTCCAGTAGGGCCACACGTTATATGATCACGGCAATGAAGGAGGCTTTGCATATCTCTGATACTGCATGTACCACAAAGAGGGGTATTATGTGGGGTCTGAAAAAACTACCTGTAGTTTTTCCTGAATCAGACGAATTGAATGAAGTGTGTGATGAAGCGTGGGTTAACCCCGATAGAAAACTGCTAATTTCAAAGAAGTTATTGGCATTATATCCTTTCCCGCCAGAGGTTAGGGCGCGCTGGGAAACACCCCCTAGGGTGGATAAGGCGCTCACACGCTTATCAAAACAAGTGGCGTTACCGTCTCCTGAAACGGCCGCCCTCAAGGATCCAGCGGATAGGAGGCTGGAAACTACCCTGAAAAGTATATACACTCATACTGGTGTTATACTGCGACCAGCCATCGCCTCTGCATGGATGTGCAGTGCTGGGGTGTTTTGGTCGGATTCCCTGACTGAAAATATTGATACCCTAGATAGGGACAGTATTTTATTGACTTTAGAGCAATTAAAGGATGCTTTTCTTTATATGCGAGATGCTCAGAGGGATATTTGCACTCTGGCATCGAGAGTAAGTGCGATGTCCATATCTGCCAGAAGAAGTTTATGGACGCGACAATGGTCAGGTGATGCGGATTCCAAACGGCATATGGAAGTATTGCCGTATAAGGGGGAGGAATTATTTGGGGTCGGTCTATCGGATTTGGTGGCCACGGCAACAGCCGGGAAATCCACCTTTTTACCTCAGGTCCCCTCCCAACAGAAAAAGACACCGTCTTTTCAGCCGCAGTCCTTTCGTTCCTATAGGAACAAGCGGGCGAAAGGACAGTCATATTTGCCCCGAGGCAAAGGAAAGGGTAAGAGAGTGCACCAAGCAGCTTCTTCCCAGGAGCAGAAGCCCTCCCCGGCTTCTGCAAAGCCTTCAGCATGACGTTGGGGCTTTACAAGCGGACTCAGGGGCGGTGGGGGGTCGACTCAAGAATTTCAGCGCACAGTGGGCTCACTCACAGGTGGACCCCTGGATCCTGCAGATAGTATCTCAGGGTTACAGGTTGGAATTCGAGAAGTCTCCCCCTCGCCGGTTCCTAAAGTCTGCTCTGCCAACGTCTCCCTCAGACAGGGCGACGGTATTGGAAGCCATTCACAAGCTGTATTCTCAGCAGGTGATAGTCAAGGTACCCCTCCTACAACAGGGAAAGGGGTATTATTCCACACTATTTGTGGTACCGAAGCCGGACGGCTCGGTAAGACCTATTCTAAATCTGAAATCTTTGAACCTGTACATACAAAAATTCAAGTTCAAGATGGAGTCACTCAGAGCAGTGATAGCGAATCTGGAAGAAGGGGACTTTATGGTGTCCCTGGACATCAAGGATGCTTACCTGCATGTCCCAATTTGCCCTTCACATCAAGGGTACCTCAGGTTCGTGGTGCAAAACTGTCATTATCAGTTTCAGACGCTGCCGTTTGGATTGTCCACGGCACCTCGGGTCTTTACCAAGGTAATGGCCGAAATGATGTTTCTTCTGCGAAGAAAAGGCGTATTAATTATCCCTTACTTGGACGATCTCCTGATAAGGGCAAGGTCCAGGAAACAGCTGGGGGACGTAGTAGCACTAACCCAAGTAGTGCTGCAACAGCACGGGTGGATTCTGAATTTTCCAAAATCTCAATTGACCCCGACAACACGTCTGCTGTTCCTGGGAATGATTCTGGACACGGTTCAGAAAAAGGTGTTTCTTCCGGAGGAGAAAGCCAGGGAGTTATCCGAACTTGTCAGGAACCTCCTAAAACCAGGGAAAGTGTCTGTGCATCAATGCACAAGAGTCCTGGGAAAGATGGTGGCTTCTTACGAAGCGATTCCATTCGGCAGATTCCACGCACGAACTTTTCAGTGGGATCTGCTGGACAAATGGTCCGGATCGCATCTGCAGATGCATCAGCGGATAACCTTATCGCCACGGACAAGGGTGTCTCTTCTGTGGTGGTTACAGAGTGCTCATCTGTTAGAGGGCCGCAGATTCGGCATACAGGACTGGGTCCTGGTGACCACGGATGCCAGTCTGAGAGGCTGGGGAGCGGTCACACAGGGAAGAAACTTCCAGGGAGTATGGTCAAGCCTGGAGATGTCTCTTCACATAAATATACTGGAGCTAAGAGCGATTTACAATGCTCTAAGCCTGGCAAAACCCCTGCTTCAGGGTCAGCCGGTGTTGATCCAGTCGGACAACATCACGGCAGTCGCCCACGTAAACAGACAGGGCGGCACAAGAAGCAGGAGAGCAATGGCAGAAGCTGCAAGGATTCTTCGCTGGGCGGAAAATCATGTGATAGCACTGTCAGCAGTGTTCATTCCGGGAGTGGACAACTGGGAAGCAGACTTCCTCAGCAGACACGATCTACACCCGGGAGAGTGGGGACTTCATCCAGAAGTCTTCCACATGATTGTGAACCGTTGGAAAAAACCAAAGGTGGATATGATGGCGTCTCGCCTCAACAAAAAACTGGACAGGTATTGCGCCAGGTCAAGAGACCCTCAGGCAATAGCTGTGGACGCTCTGGTAACACCGTGGGTGTTCCAGTCAGTGTATGTGTTCCCTCCTCTGCCTCTCATACCAAAAGTACTGAGAATTATACGGCAAAGGGGAGTAAGAACGATACTCGTGGCCCCGGATTGGCCAAGAAGAACTTGGTACCCGGAACTTCAGGAGATGCTCACGGAAGATCCGTGGCCTCTACCTCTAAGACGGGACCTGCTTCAGCAGGGACCGTGTCTATTCCAAGACTTACCGCGGCTGCGTTTGACGGCATGGCGGTTGAACGCCGAATTCTAAGGGAAAAAGGCATTCCGGAAGAGGTCATTCCTACACTGGTAAAAGCCAGGAAGGAGGTGACTGCACAACATTATCACCGCATTTGGAGAAAATATGTTGCGTGGTGTGAGGCCAGGAAGGCCCCCACGGAGGAATTTCAATTGGGTCGATTCCTACATTTCCTGCAAACAGGATTGTCTATGGGCCTCAAATTGGGGTCCATTAAGGTTCAAATTTCGGCCCTGTCGATTTTCTTCCAGAAAGAATTGGCTTCAGTTCCTTGAGTCCAGACTTTTGTAAAAGGAGTACTACATATACAGCCCCCGGTTGTGCCCCCAGTGGCTCCGTGGGACCTTAATGTAGTTTTGGATTTTCTCAAATCCCATTGGTTTGAGCCACTCAAATCGGTGGATTTGAAATATCTTACATGGAAAGTAGCCATGCTACTGGCCCTGGCTTCAGCCAGGAGAGTGTCAGAATTGGCGGCTTTATCGTATAAAAGCCCATATCTGATTTTCCATTCGGACAGGGCAGAACTGCGGACGCGTCCTCAGTTTCTGCCTAAGGTGGTGTCAGCGTTTCACCTGAACCAGCCTATTGTGGTGCCTGCGGCTACTAGCGATTTGGAGGATTCCAAGTTGCTGGACGTTGTCAGGGCATTGAAAATATATATTTCAAGGACGGCTGGAGTCAGAAAATCTGACTCGCTGTTTATACTGTATGCACCCAACAAGCTGGGTGCTCCTGCTTCTAAGCAGACGATTGCTCGTTGGATTTGTAGCACAATTCAACTTGCACATTCTGTGGCAGGCCTGCCACAGCCTAAATCTGTCAAGGCCCATTCCACAAGGAAGGTGGGCTCATCCTGGGCGGCTGCCCGAGGGGTCTCGGCATTACAGCTCTGCCGAGCAGCTACGTGGTCGGGGGAGAACACGTTTGTAAAATTCTACAAATTTGATACCCTGGCTAAAGAGGACCTGGAGTTCTCTCATTCGGTGCTGCAGAGTCATCCGCACTCTCCCGCCCGTTTGGGAGCTTTGGTATAATCCCCATGGTCCTGACGGAGTCCCAGCATCCACTAGGACGTCAGAGAAAATAAGATTTTACTTACCGATAAATCTATTTCTCGTAGTCCGTAGTGGATGCTGGGCGCCCATCCCAAGTGCGGATTGTCTGCAATACTTGTACATAGTTATTGTTACAAAAAATCGGGTTGTTATTGTTGTGAGCCGTCTGTTCAGAGGCTCCTACGTTTGTCATACTGTTAACTGGGTTCAGATCACAAGTTGTACGGTGTGATTGGTGTGGCTGGTATGAGTCTTACCCGGGATTCAAAATCCTTCCTTATTGTGTACGCTCGTTTGGGCACAGTATCCTAACTGAGGCTTGGAGGAGGGTCATAGGGGGAGGAGCCAGTGCACACCACCTGATCCTAAAGCTTTATTTTTGTGCCCTGTCTCCTGCGGAGCCGCTAATCCCCATGGTCCTGACGGAGTCCCAGCATCCACTACGGACTACGAGAAATAGATTTATCGGTAAGTAAAATCTTATTTATTGCCATAATCATAAATCGAATGGATTTTGCCAATTTTGGCTGTAACTTTGCATCATCGTAATCGACACTGGAGTCAGAATCCGTGTCGGTATCTGTGTCAACAATCTGGGATAGTGGGCGCTTATGAGACCCTGACAGTCCCTGCAACATAGGATCAGGCATGGGTTGAAACCCTGACTGTCCCAAAGCTTCTGCCTTGTCTAATCTTTTGTGCAATGAGTTTACACTAGCATTTAAAACATTCCACATATCCATCCAATCAGCTGTCGGCGGAGACACCACATTCATTTGCTCCCGCTCCTCTCTAATATAGCCTTCTTCCTCAGACATGTTGACACACGTGTACCGACACACTACACACACAGGGAATGCTTTTTCTGAAGACAGTTTCCCCACAAGGCCCTTTGGAGAGACAGAGAGAGAGTATGCCAGCACACCCCCCAGCGCTATATAACCCAGGAATAAAACAGTAACTTAATGTTTGCCCAGTAGTGCTGCTGTATGTAATTTGCGAATTATGTGCCCCCCCCCCCCTCTTTTCAACCCTCTTGTCTAACGTGGTATAAGCAGGGTAGAGTCCGGGGAGCTTCCTCTCAGCGGTGCTGTGGAGAAAAAATGGCGCTGGTGAGTGCTGAGGGAGAAGCCCCGCCCCCTCGGAGGCGGGCTTCTGTCCCGCTTAAACTGTAAAATTGGTGGGGGCTTATACATATATAAAGTGCCCAGCTGTATATATGTTATATTTTTGCGAAAGAGGTTTATATTGCTGCCCAGGGCGCCCCCCCTGCGCCCTGCACCCTTACAGTGACCGGAGTATGTGAGGTGTATGGGAGCAAAGGCGCACAGCTGCAGTGCTGTGCGTTACCTCAGTGAAGATCATGAAGTCTTCTGCCGCCTCTGAAGTCTTCTTTTCTTCTCATACTCACCCGGCTTCTATCTTCCGGCTCTGCGAGGGGGACGGCGGCGCGGCTCTGGGACGGACGGCGAGGGTGAGATCCTGCGTACCAATCCCACTGGAGCTAATGGTGTCCAGTAGCCTAAGAAGCAGGACCTTGCAACTCAGATAGTAGGGCTGCTTCTCTCCCCTCAGTCCCTCGATGAGGGAGTCTGTTGCCAGCAGTGCTCCCTGAAAATTAAAAACCTAACAAAATACTTTCTGTCAGAAAGCTCAGGAGAGCTCCTGAAAAGCACCCAGTCTCCACTGGGTACAGTATCAAACTGAGGTCTGGAGGAGGGGCATAGAGGGAGGAGCCAGTGCACACCCAGAACTAAAGTCTTTCTTAAAGTGCCCATGTCTCCTGCGGAGCCCGTCTATCCCCATGGTCCTTACGGAGTCCCCAGCATCCTCTAGGACGTTAGAGAAAATAGGATTTTAATACCTACCGGTAAATCCTTTTCTCTTAGTCCGTAGAGGATGCTGGGCACCCGTCCCAGTGCGTACTGTGTCTGCAGTTATTAAATGGCCCTTAACTCCAGAACATTTATGTGGAGATGAAAACATCCAAGGAAGACTTGACCATCTTCCTTGGATGTTTTCCCCCTGTGTGACTGCTCTCCAGCCTCGGAGGGTTGCATCCGTGGTCCCTAGGATCCCGTCCTGGATCCCGAACCATCGCCCCTCTAGGTGGTGAGAACTGTGCAGCCACCAATGGAGTGAGATTCTGGTCTTGGAAGACAGGATTATCCTCCGGTGCATGTGTAGGTGGGATCCGGACCACTTGTCCAACAGGTCCCACTGGAACACTCTGGCATGGAACCTGCCAAACTGAATGGCCTCGTAGGCCGCAACCATCTTCCCCAGCAACTGAATGCATTGATGGATTAACACTCTTGCTGGTTTCAGAATTTGTTTGACCAGACTCTGGATCTCCAGAGCCTTTCCACTAGAAGAAAACCTCTTCTGTGTCCAGTATCACTCCCAAAAACAACAACCGCGTCATTGGGACCTACTGCGATTTTGGCAAGTTTAGGAGCCAACCATGTTGTTGATGAACTGTCAGGGAGAGTAGATGTTTTGCACCAACTGGTCCCTGGATCTCGCCTTTATCAGGAGATCATCCAAGTACGGGATAATTGTGACTCCTTGCTTGCGAAGGAGGACCATCATTTCCGCCATCACCCTGGTGAAAATCCTCGGAGCCGTGGACAGACCAAACGGCAACGTCTGAAATTGGTAATGACAATCCTGAATTGCAAACCTCAGGTAGCTTGATGCAGTGGCTAAATGGGAACATATAAGTAGGCATCCTTTATGTCTACCAAAACCATGAAATCTCCTTTATCCCCCGGACTGGAGATCACTACCCTGAGAGATTCCATCTTGAAATTGAATTTCTTTAGGTAGAAATTAAGGGATTTCAGATTTAAGATTGGTCTGACTGAGCCGTCCGGCTTCTGGACCACGAAGAGGCTTGAATAAAAACCTTCTCCCTGCTGACTAAGGCTGATTTGAACAATCGGTGAGGGGGAACGTCTTGAAACCCCCAGTTTGTACCCTTGAGACACTATTTGTAAAACCCACGAGTCCAGGTCCGAATGAATCTAGAACTGACTGAAGAGTTTTAGACGTGCCCCCCACTGGTGCGGGCTCCTGCAAGAGAGCCCCAGCGTCATGCAGTGGATTTGGCAGAAGCAGAGGACGATCTCTGCTCCTGCGATCTTGAAGAGGCTACAGACCTCTTCCCTCTTTTCCTTCCTCTACCTGCAAAGAAAGGGGAATCTTAACTTCTTGCATATCTATTGGGCCGAAATGACTGCGTCAGATAATGATGCGTCTTCATCCGTTGAGAGGGAACATAGGGCAAGAAGGATGACTTACCTGCGGGAGCTGCCGAGATCAAATTAACTAGGCCGTCGCCAAACAAGGCTTCACCTTCATAGGGAAGAGACTCCCTTTCTTCTTGGAGTCAGCATCAGCATTCCCTTGGTGAATCCACAATGCCCTCCTATCCGAGACTGCCATGAAATTGGCCCGTGAGCACTTGTGCCCGGTGTAGGATATTTAAATATGTGTAGTTTACTGTATGCAAGGGTTTAAAACCTTTTAGGAACTGAGATCTAAGGTGTATTACATGTAGTTTAAAAAAAACAAAAAAGGTTTATTTTATGGCAGTAGTTTCCAAACTGGGGTTCTTGCACTGGTAGCATAGTTTGGTGGTCCAGGACCAATTAAAATTATTTATACTTTATTAAATTGGCAAAACCATTCCCTCACAACATAACTGAACCTGAGGATGACATGCTATAAACACAATTTACTTAATTTTATATTTTTTTCTGAATTTCTCAATAAAAAAAACTTTGGCCTAGGGGTGCCGTGAAACAAATTTTGATACTCTAGGGCAGGGGTGTCAAACCCATGGGCCGCATGCCGCCCCCAATGCATCCTTTTGTGGCCCACAGGCCGGGGTCCGGCAGGGGTCCGACAGGGGTCCTTTTGTGGCCCGATCACCTTGCTTAGAGCGAGGGCAGGAGAGTGCAGCCAGAGTCTTTGCTTTCTATGTGCGGCACCATCTTCCCGAAGAGATCACCGGGAAGATAGTGCCCCTTCCACTGGCTACAGCACAGGTATACTGGGGTGGGGTAGCAAACGGGGGCCCCAATGGGCCCCTCCAGCAGTCCCTCTACCAAAACACGTCTTTTGGTGGTTTTGCGGTGTTGTTATAACTACATGGTGACGATACTGTAGCACAGAGATTTTCAACCATTTACAACTCACGTCACACAGAACAAGATTTAAATATTGACAAGGCACACTGAAATATAATGGTGATGCATGGTGCAGTATCGTGTCCTAGGATGTCATGTCGCAGCTTCTCCATAGGTAACGCCTGAACAGGCCCGGTGACAGGGGGGACAAAGGGGACACTTGTTCAGGGCTCCAAGTATTAAGAACAGAAATAATGGGGCCACAGTGCCAATATTGCTTTTTAAAGTGTATCCACCAACTGCTCAATTTAAGCAGGAAAACAATTAACAGGCCAACTAAACCCTCCCCCCTCCTTTTACCCCATCACTTTGTCCAGTCCCTGTGGTCAATACTGTATTGCCATTATTATGCATGTTGCTGTGCTGGCCCTTTTCTGAATGTCCCTGCCACCGCCACCGAAGAGCTGGATTGCCCAGTATGAAAACCACCTGCCGGCCTCACTGACGGTCCGAGTCAAAGGCTCCATTTTTTTTAAAGATCCCTCTGCCAAGTTAAGGGGGGGTTGAGGGGGCCCCAGAGATATCAGTGCACTGGGCCCCGAGATTTCTGTTGCTGGCCCTGACCCTCAGGGGCGTATCTACCCCTTGGCCAGGATGGCACTTGCCAGGGGCACCATCCAGCTGTGCCAACCGTGGCTAAGGGATAGAGTTCTGCAGTCTCGAAAGTGCGCTATGGCAATCAGCGTGGGACTGACCAATTAGACGGTGAGGGAAGGATACTGAAATTGTCCCAACCCTGTTACAGTTTGAAACGCCCCTCAACTGCTGTCCACTGCTTCACTCCTAGCTCTGCCCCTTTGAAATTATTAATCCCTACCCCCCGGTAGGCGGAGTTCTCCAGGCCCATACTCAGGAGTCACCACTGCTGTACATTATGTGCCGGTTGTAGAGGCAGAGCGGGGAACATCAGAGAACGCCACAAATTACACAGTGGGCAAGGAGATGGCTGGAGACAGCTGCACAGCCATGCCTTGCAAGTTCGAGAGAGCTGTTGAATTTCAGCACTTCAAGTCAGAGCCTGCCCCCTGCTGCCCAAGCAGTCCGTGACAGTTAGTGTCGAGGAGGGGGGGATTTGTGCATGTGTGCTATCAGTGTGTGTGTGGGGGGGGTGGAGGATGTGTGTGACTGTGAGGGAGCTGTCAGTGTCAGTGGGGAGAGGAGCAGGAGGGAGTTGTCAGTGTGTGGAAGTGATGAGAGTTGTCAGTACTGGGGAAATGTGTGTGTGTGTGTGTACTAGATTTAGGAGTGTGTGTTTGTGAGAGGTTTCAGTTGGGGAATTAGAGTTCATACAGTAATTAAATGTTTTCATATTGAGAACTACATCTCCCAGCATATACAGTGTGCTGGGAAAGCTAACAAGCTTTATTTAAAAGTTTAAAAAACATTGCTTTTATGACTGCAATGGTTAAAAAGGGAGAGCTATAAATCAATTTATCAGTGAATGATCGCAGTTTGAGCTGTTACATTTTACTGAACCACCTATCCCTCCACACTCACTACCTGTCCTCAGGATACATTTACCATCCCGGCAGACGGTATACCGGCGGTCATTTGACCGATGTTGGAATCCTGACACCACTTGGGAGACTGGTGCCGGCACACAGACAGCCAACATCCCGAAGGCGAGTATTGGAGGGAGGGTTAGGACCGGGGGAGCGGGTGTTAGGGAAGGCACTAGGAGGGGGGGGGGGGGGTTAGTCCTAGCTGCCACCCCCTGAGGGTTAGCCCTATCCGCCACCCCCCCAGAGGGTTAGGATTAGGTATCATGTGACTGCTGGAATCCCGAGCGCCGGATGCCATACCCAACCCCCTTTACTTTTTCAGGCATTTCTATCTCTCCTCTCTCTATGGTGTTCCGATTGCCCACTTTCCCTTGTGCTTTTCTCTCTCTCTCTCTCTCTCCTTTGTTTAGAGCATCAGTTTCTGTAGTCCACTTTATCCTTATTTTTTCCAGTGTTTCACTATCTCTCTGATGTAATGAGGATGTATGGTCTAGAGGGATCAGTAATGCATTGTACTGTATAGAGGCGTCAGGGATGTAGCGTAGGGTATAGAGGCGTCAGGGATGTAGCGTAGGTTATAGAGTCATCAGGAATGTAGCGTAGGGAATAGAGGCATCAGGGATGTAGCGTAGGGTATAGAGGCGTCAGGGATGTAGCATAGGGAATAGAGGCGTCAGGGATGTAGCGTAGGGAATAGAGGCGTCAGGGATTTAGCTTAGGGAATATAGGCATCAGGGATGTACTAGCAGGTATATAGAGGTCAGTGTACTGTATAGAGGGGTCAGTAATGCAGTGATGGTTATAGAAAGGTCAGTGATGTAGTGTAGGGTATAGAGGGGTCAGTTATGTAGTGTGGGGTAAAGAGGGGTCAGTAAAGATACTAAGCTGAAGTACTTAGAACACTTCTTGAATTAAGACACAACCTGCAAGAAAAAGTATGCAATATGGGTGAAAAGGCAAATGTCAGAGGTCTGATACAAGTAACCAGCTCCACACCTTGCACCACATAGCGTTATGTTAAACTGGGATATGTTCTTTTTTGGTGTGTGTGTGTGTGTGTGTGTGTGTGTGTGTGTGTGTGTGTTTGTTTGTGTGTGTGTGTGTGTGTGTGGGGGGGGGGGGTGCCAAAGGAAATTTTTGCCATTGGCTCCTTTGGTCTAGAACCAGCCCTGATCACAAAATATTTTTGTCTAAGCAGACTGGACACTGATCAGCGTTGGCTCATTCTCAGCCCCCCGCCCAGCCTCTGCTGCCAACAGACTGCTATTAGCTAGTTAACCTACTGCCTTCCCTATCTATGACACAGACTGCTGCTAATGCTACCAGACTGTTCCCAGTGGCTTCACGCCAACAGTGAATCCCAGCCGATGATGTAGGGCAGCGTGTGGGGGAGGGGGTCAGTTGCTGTGGCTCCAACATGGTAACCGCCAATGGACTGCAATGCTTTATCGAAAGGGGGGGCGCCAGTCCCTTACTTTGCCAGGGGCGCTTGGACCCCTAGCTACACCTCTGTTGACCCTAACCGATACCCCTAAACTAACCATAATTCCTGCAGTAAAAATCCATGTTTCTATGTATATAGGGGGTCATTCCGAGTTGATCGCATGCTGCCGTTGTTCGCTGCGTAGCAATCAGTTGAAAAAAAATGGCTAATCTGTGCATGCGCATGCTCCGTAATGTGCATGCGCATCGTACGGGTACAAAGTCCATTGTGGTTTTGCACTAGTTCTAGCGATTATTCCAATCACAGAACAGGCCACAAGGAGATTGACAGAAAGAGGGCGTTTCTGGGTGTCAACTGACCGTTTTCAGGGAGTGCTTGGAAAAATGCAGGCGTGGCAGAAGAAATGCAGACGTGGCTGGGCATTCGCTGGATGGGTGCGTGACATCAAAAGCCGTCCCTCGGTTGTTAGAATCAACGCACACGAAGTGTAACTACAGTGCTGGTCTTATTTTGAAACGATTTTGCAGGCGCTCTGCTGCTCAAGTGTTCGCACTTCTCCAAAGTGAATATACACTCTCCAGTGGGCAGCGACAATGCGTTTGCATGGCTGCTAAAAACTGCTAGCGAGCAATCAACTCAGAATGACCCCCATAGTGTATTGCAAGAAAATATCTGTAAATCCAATGGTACCGTAAGTGCGGTATATACTCGCACTTCTTTGCGGGGTGAGAACATCTCCCCTAAGTGAAGTCAGCCCTATGAATAGAGTTTGTGTGATCCCTGTGCAGCAGTCACAGAAAGGGTTCATCTCTGCAGTTTGTCACTCAAATTACATTGCTGCATTTTTTCTAGAAGTGGATCTGAGAGCTGTTACCCGCAGACCAGCTACAATAATTATCCTGGGTACTCACTAGACCAGTGGTTCTCAAACTGCACCCTGGGGTGCCTCAGGACACTTGCAGGGGTGCCTTGGATTGGTGGTCCAGGACCAATTCAAAATATTTATAGTTAGTGTTATAGGCAAAACCAGTGCTGTTGGCTGGCAATCATAACATATGTGCACAAGCAGAAGCAAATCCTGTCCCCTACCAAAGGGCCAGTGCTAGGGTGTTTGGCGCCTCCCTGCAAACTATTAATTTGGGCCCTCTCTCCAATACTTAATAAAGGGACAGTGCGCTCCTTAAAAAAAGAAGGTGTGGTATCACAAGGAAGGGGCATGGCCACACAATAGCACCCCAAATCAAAATACGCCACACAGTAGCACTATCTTATTGTCATTACACCGCATGTAATAATAATAATAATAATACCCACAGTCGCAGTGCCCTTTATACACATAACCACCATATCAGTGCAGCTTACACACATAATGCCAACAGTAGCAGTGCCCCTTCTACACATGCCCACGGTGGCAATCCTTTACATGGCAAATATCAACCTGGTTTTGCCATGTAAAGGATTGCCACTTTAAAAACAAACAATCAAAAAAAAAAAAAAACAACAGGAAAAAACACAAAATCTCTCACTTTCTGATTCTCACACCCTATTACATTCCTCCCTATATATTTAAATGTTTCTATTACTGTATGTTCCCTCTTCCCTTCTCCAAACTATACACATCAACATTTTTTAGTATTTCCAGGTAAGTTTTGTGATGTAGGCCATGCACAATTTTAGTTGCCCTAATGTATTTACAGCCTTCTGGAGATATGGCTTCTGGAACTGAACACAGGATTCTAAATGTGGCTGTACCAAGGACCTATACAGTGGCATTACAGGTTGAGTATCCCTTATCCAAAATGCTTGGGACCAGAGGAATTTTGGATATCGGATTTTTCTGTATTTTGGAATAATTGCATACCATAACGAGATATTATGGTGATGGGACCTAAATCTAAGCACAGAAGGCATTTATGTTTCATATACACCTTATACACACAGCCTGAAGGTCATTTTAGCCAATATTTTTTATAACTTTGTGCATTAAACAAAGTGTGTGTACATTCACAGAATTCATTTATGTTTCATATACACCTTATACACACAGTCTGAAGTTCATTTAATACAATATTTTTAATAACTTTGAGTATTAAACAAAGTTTGTGTACACTGAGCCATCAAAACACAAAGGTTTCACTATCTCAGTCTCACTCAAAAAAGTCCGTATTTCGGAATATTCCGTATTTCGGAATATTTGGATATGGGATACTCAACCTGTATTACTTTTTTCTGCTACTGGTTCTTTAACCTATGCAAACAAGCATCTGACTTGCCTTTCCTATTGCTTTGTTACATTGCTTACCTGAAATAGTAATACTTAGATAGCTTTCCTCTTGCCATTATAATGCCCTTAATATTATAGTTAGCCTTTGCATTTTTGAGACGTGTATGATTTTGCATTTTTTGGCATTAAATGTTGCCATGTTCTTGACCATTCCTCTAGTCCAGGGGCGGAACTGCCAGAGACAACGGAGTCAGTTGCCGCCGGGCTCCAGCCCTAAAGGGGCTTCCTCCATTGCCCCCCGGCTGTTACAAGCCCTTCCTACTAAATAGACAAAGGCGCTACCAGCAGGGTCTCGCAGTTTGTACATTCCATGCCGTAACACCCTTCTTTCCACCTTCACAATGAAGCTATTGGTACTTTGCAAAAAAAAAAATTATTAGCATTGCAACTCAGCAGATCAATGCAGTGTGCAGCCACACACTCCATATATCTGCTCAGCCACAAAGCTGATTATTTCTTCACAAAGTACAAGGTGAGCTCCAAATAGAATTCTCTAGCTTAGATTATACCTTTCTATGCAAGGGTAAATAGCTCAATTGTTTGACTGCAATGCCACAGGAAATGGTTTGGATCCAAGACAGTGTGACTGAATAATAAAGAAACCTTAAGATGAGTTCATGAATGTTGTATAAGTATTAGTGAGAGAAGGGGTCAGGAGCATGCTAGGCTGCAAAAAATAAGGTAGGCTGCAAGTGAAAGTAATGATCTCCTATATATTTTCCCAGATCTGTCACTCTGTGTGGCTAACTCTGGGGGAAGTCACAGCAATGGGCGGAGACGGCAACTGCAGGACGATACACCAGTGCCAGCAGCAGACCGTAACAAAGTGACAGATCAGGGAGAATATATAGGAGGTAGGGAGGTGGCCATGGTACATGGCTGGCCAAGGGACACTAGCTCATGTACCCCTTTATCACTGAGGCTGGCCACCAAGGATGGACCTGTCACCAGTGCACATGCAATAACCTCTTCTGCTGCCCTCTTTGCAACTCAGATTGCCCAGTGCTCCCCTTCGCTAACAGTCCACAAAGTTTCCCCATCTCACGATCTGCCTCCTCACCCCCCACTTTCATCTCTACAGCACACGCGCATATCATACAAGATCCCATCATGCGTACGTAGGTCTGAAATGCAGGAGGGAGGTTGGGGGGAGATTGGCATGCGCCAGCAACACCACACAGCTCACTGTGACCACAGTGGAGAGGCGCTGCAACAGGACAATACACCAACCTCAGAGCAAGGAACTGCGTCGGTCAGGAGGAGAACTATTTCAATAGCATAAAAAGGTTAATGCGTCCCACCCTATGGACACCAGACTCATCAAGTCACTGTTGCCAGAGTCTCATACAATGACTCTGAACCTCTAAGCACACTATTTGACTGTCCACACCCTGCTGTGCCTATTACCCATCTCCTCCACCACCCTCAACACTGACCCACACATCATTCACCCACAAAGATACAATAAAGGTAGTTTGGATAAATTAGCTAAATGAAATGGATTTAACCAATTTATCTAAATGACCATTTTTGGATGTTTTCCAGTGTTTGTGAGCAAATGGTCAATTGTAATTTGCTGCCACATATTAGCATAATTTTGTTTCAACTAGAAAAAAAAATTGGACAGATAATCTAAGTGTGGATCCAGTTTAAAGGTCCGTATTCACGGCCCGATTTTGGGGAGAGATGTGTGCTGAGCGAACTGCTCAGCACACATCTCTCCCCCCGCTCAGCACAGCGTGATGTGTGCTGAGCGTACGGGGGGTGGGGGGGGCGCTCATTTCACCCCCTGTGTAGGGCATTCTGTGTGTATCCAGCTTAACAGGAGTGAGCATCATACAACTACTGACTTGCGAGTAACTATACAGCAGCTCCATACCTTGTGACTTGAAGAAACACCAGTTAACCCCGGGAATGCTGCAGTCAAAGCAACAATTCCTCTTCTTACATTCCGCTGCACTTATTGTGGGGTAGCCGCAATCCCTTCTGCTGTACGGTTCCACATTACATTGTTTCTTGTCACTTCCTGTTGATGCAGTAAGGAAACATCCAAGAATTACAGCAGCTTAGTTTTTTTTTTTTTTTAACTGGGGCAATTTAGCTAGATCACAGGGCAATTTAGCTCCTTTGGTCCTTTTTTAGGACCAGTTAATCAGACAGTTGAGCAAACTGAAAAACAGCTAACAGGAAATTTCCACTTAAATGGTATTTTCTAATCTTATCTGACCATGACTAAGAATAAAGGATACACAAGATAAACTCTTAGAGCCATGGACCTTATCCATGTTTAAGCTCCATCAAATCTGTAATCAATAGCACTACATGCTCCCACTTTACCACTGTACTATATACTCTACCTGTGTTTTTAAGGTAAAAACACCATTTAACCCCAGTGACACTTGAATTAAAGCAGCAGCCTCTGGAATAGCATTCCTTAGCATTAATCCCAGGAAATCTGCAATCTTCACGCTCTTTGATAGCCATGCTACATTGCTGTTTACTTGGATGGAGCAGAGAGCACAACATCAGGACATAGGAAATATTACAATGCATGATAAGAAAGGTGTGAGCTCTACAGCAAGGCCTCTAACCCTTTGCCAGTGCCAAATACATAGGGCAGGCTTTCCCAACCACGGTCCTCAAGGCACACTAACAGTGCAGGTTTTAGTGATATCCAGGCTTCAGCACAGGTGACTTAATTAGTAGCTCAGTTATTTTGATTTAACCATCTGTGCTGCAGCCTGGATATCACTAAAACCTGCACTGTTGGTGTGCCTTGAGGACCGTGGTTGGGAATGCCTGACATAGGGCTTAACTCAGATCTGATCACAGCAGCAAATTTATTAGCTAAAACCATGTACACTGCAGGGGGGGGGGGTATATAATATGTGCAGAGAGAGTTAGATTTTGGTGCGGTGTGTTCAAACTGAAATCTAAATTGCAGTGTAAAAACAAAACAGCCAGTATTTACCCTGCACACAAACAATATAACCCACCTAAATCTCTCTGCAAATGTTATATCTGCCCCCCCCCCCCCCCCCATCCCTGCAGTGCACATGGTTTTGCCCACTAGCTAACAAATTTGCTGCATCTGGGAATTACAGCAGCTTAATATTTCTTTTTACAGAAGGTTCAGCAAATTAAATTATTTAGTGAAATACTGTAATCATAACAGTTACAGGGATATTGTAGGTAGATTTATTGTCAGTGGATAAATGTAAAAATTAAACCCTTAGGCATAGTTCCAAAATGCTGTCATTGCAATCCAGATTTTAAGGATATCATGCTTGAGCACAGGTGACTTAATTAGAACTTCGGTCAATGTGAATTAACCATTGGACTCAACCATGGTTATCCTTAAAACCCAGGGGTCTATTTAAGATCGATCTTAATCGATGTTGGGCTTCCAGGTTGAAAAAAACACACACATTTACTAACATTTTAAAATTTATATTAAAAAATCATCTGTTCGTAAATGCAGTGCACATGGTTTTGCCCAACTGCTAACAAAAATCCTGCTGCGATCAACTCAGAATTACCCCCCATGGCCCTCATTCCGAGTTGTTCGCTCGCAAGCTGCTTTTAGCAGCATTGCACACGCTAAGCTGCCGCCTACTGGGAGTGAATCTTAGCATCTTAAAATTGCGAACGAAAGATTTGCAATATTGCGATAAGACATCTCTGTGCAGTTTCTGAGTAGCTCGAGACTTACTCTGCCAGTGCGATCAGTTCAGTGCTTGTCGTTCCTGGTTTGACGTCATAAACACACCCAGCGTTCGCCCAGACACTCCTCCGTTTCTCCAGCCACTCCCGCGTTTTTCCCAGAAACGGTAGCATTTTTTCCCACACGCCCCTAAAGCGGCCTGTTTCCGCCCAGAAACACCCACTTCCTGTCAATCACATTACGATCACCAGAACGATGAAAAAACCGTGAGTAATATTCCTAACTGCATAGCAAATTTACTTGGCGCAGTCGCAGTGTGAACATTGCGCATGCGCATTAAGCGGAAAATCGCTGCGATGCGAAGAAAATTACCGAGCGAACAACTCGGAATGACCACCTATGTGCACTGCAGGGAAGGCAGATTTAACATGTGCAGAGAGAGTTAGATTTGGGTGTGGTGTGTTCAATCTGCAATCTAATTTGCAGTGTAAAAATAAAGCAGTCAGTATTTACCCTGCACAGAAACAAAATAACTCACCCAAATCTAACTCTTTCTGCACATGTTATATCTGCCTCCCCTGCAGTACACATGGTTTTGCCCAACTGCTAACAAAATTCCTGCTGCGATCATCTTGGAATTACCCCCATCGATTGATGTTTTCACACTGCTCGTGTATATAAGACATATAGGGCCTAATACAGTTTGGATCGTAATACGCGTTCCAACCGCAAAAACTATGAAGAGGATGGGGGCATATACGCAGGGTCCATCCTGTGCGTGTGCCTACATTTTCTCCGGGTGCCCCGCAGAAAATGCGAATGCCTCTGCCTGTCAATCAGTAGAGGGCGTACCTTCGCAGGTATATCGCGATCATGAGCCATGTCTCCCATTTTTGTCATTATAGGTGCTCTGTGAGCTGCTGGCCATGCCCCAGCCCCTCTGTCTCCCGTGAATAGACATTGAGGCTTATTCAGACCAGATCGCTTCAATTTATTTTCACCCAGCGGGCAATCTGGTCTGCACTGCACATGCGTATGCGCCACAATGCGTAAGTGCGACGGTCCGGAGATCACAAGAAGATTGACAAGAAGAGGGTGTTTGTGTGGGTGGCAACTGAATGTTTCTAGGGAGTGTCCGGAAAAACACTGGAGGGACCCGGCGTTTTGTGGGAGGATTTGTGACGTCACCTCAATGGCTGAGTAAGTGCTGAGCTGTGCAGCTCTTGTGCACATGTGATCACACACCTGCACAGCAAATTTTCCCTTCCGCTGTAGGCGGCAACTACCTGATTACAGGGATGCAAAAAACACACCCTAGCGATCAGGTCTGAATTACCCACAATGTGCATATTTGCAGAGCAACAAGCTACAGGGAGCCTTCCACCCCCCCCCCCACCTTCCCCATGGGAAGGGGGGGGGGTTGTTTGGGTTAGCTGGACATTCCCCCAAAAAGTGACTGTCCTGCAAAAATTGGGATAGTTGGGAGGTATGTTCAAATACATTTATTGTTTTGCATGCAGGGTAAATACTGGCTTCTTTGACATTTAGCCACAAATGCTGCACAGCTGAATTACAGTATTACACTGCAATTAACAGTTATGCTAGGACATTCCCCCTCCCAAATCTACCTCTCTCTGCATGTTACATCTGTCCCACAGTGGCGTGCGGTGAGGTCAGTGGCTAGTGAGGCACTACAGCCATAATGTCCGCCGAATCCTGCCGATGACCCTTAGCCAATGCCCGCTACTGCCTCTGAGCCGATACCCGCTGCCACCGCCAATGGCTTACAAACTCGCCCACAATCAACTGACCCAGCCCTCCACCACTAATTTCTATCTCAGTCCGATGCCGCCAATGCCCGCTGCCTGCCTGCTCATTGTTCTCGTTATATATTATAAATTTTTAAAGAAAAAAAAAATGAGTGTTTGGGACTGGGAAGGGTGAGGGAGGAGGACATGAATGCAATTTTGTTGTCCAGGGCTTCCATTAACTTAAAGGAGAAGGGTCTGAATGGGTTAAAAAAAAATGTGTGAGGTCCCCCCTCCTTAGTATAACCAGCCTCGGGCTCTTTGAGCCGGTCCTGGTTATTTAAATACTGGGGGAAAAATTGGACAGGGGTTCCCCGTATTTAGACAACTAGCACCGGGCTCTTAGACCGGTCCAGGTTCCAAAAAAACGTGAGACAATAGATGTAGGGGTCCCCCATATTTTTAAAACCAGCACCGGGCTCCACTAGCCAGAGAGATAATGCCACAGCCGGGGGACACTTTTATGTAGGTCCCTGCGGCCCTGGCATTACCCCTCCAACTAGTCACCCCTGGCCGGGGTTCCCTGGAGGGGGTGGTCTTCTGTATACCGGCGGTCGGGCTCCCGGCGCTCAGTATACCGGCGCCGGGAGCCCGACCGCCGGCATACCGACACTTATTTTCCCTCGTGGGGGTCCACGACCCCCATAGAGGGAGAATAAAATAGTGTGGCGCGCTTAGCGCGCCACCGTGCCCGTAGCGTGGCGAGCGCAGCGAGCCCGCAAGGGGCTCATTTGCGCTCGCCACACTGTCGGTCAGCCGGCGGTCGGGCTCCCGGCGCCGGTATGCTGGGCGCCGGGAGCCCGACCGCCGGCCAGCCGTAGTGAACCCCCTGGAGGAGTGGGGACCCCTTAAATCAAGAGGTTCCTCCCCTCGAGGCACCCAAGGGCCAGGGGTGAAGCCCGAGGCTGTCCCCAGCACCCCTGGGTGGTGGGTGCCGGGCTGATAGCCATGTGTGTAAAAAAAGAATATTGTTTTTTCGTTGTGGAACTACAAGGCCCAGCAAGCCTCCCCCGCTTGCTGGTACTTGGAGAACCTCAAGTACCAGCAGGCGGGGAAATAACGGGCTTGCTGGTACCTGTAGTTCTACAACAACAAAAAATACCCAAATAAAAACACAAACACACACAGCGTGACAGTAAAATTATTGAGACAGGCTGTAGCATGTGGGTGCATGTAACCCTATAAAAGTGATGGATTGGGTGACTATTACAATACCCACTGTTGCTGTCTGAAAAATGATGGATTTATAGATTGCTCTGCCGAGACATGTTTTTTTCTAAAATGCACCACAGGTATGGATGGATAGTATACTTGACGACACAGAGGTAGGTAGAGCAGTGGCCTACTGTACCGTAATGCTATATATTATATTATTTATTATTATTATTATTATCCTTTATTTATATGGCGCCACAAGGGTTCCGCAGTGCCCAATTACAGAGTACATAAACAAATAATCAAACAGGAAAACAGCAACTTACAGTTGACGACAATATAGGACAAGTACAGGGTAAATAAACATAGCTACATCAGCAGATGACACTGGAATAAGTATCAGGTGGCAGAAGACTGCTGGATTTGGTGCAGCTGAAGATTATTAAAGTAAGAAAAGAGTAAGCACATGAGGGAAGAGGGCCCTGCTCGTGAGAGCTTACATTCTAAAAGAGAGGGGTAGACAGACAGGGGTGAGACAGATGGGGTACATAGAGAGCATGGAACAGAGGTTTAGGATGAGATTTGGCTGGGTTTGGTGAAGAAGTGGGTCTTGAGAGCCCGTTTGAAGTTTTGTAGAGAGGTGGAGAGTCTGAGGGGGAGAGGTAGGGAATTCCAGAGAAGTGGTGCAGCACGTGAAAAATCTTGGAGGTAGGAGTGGGAGGAAGTAATCCGTAGGCAGGAGAGTCGGTGTGCATTAGCAGAGCGAAGAGGACGGGTGGGAGTGTAAAGCGAGATAAGATCAGAGATGTAGATGGGAGAGGAGTGGGTGAGGGCTTTGTAAGCAAGTGTGAGAAGCTTGAAATGGATTCTGAAAGGGAAGGGGAGCCAGTGAAGGACTAGTAAGAGAGGAGAGGTGGACGTAGTGCGTTTGGTGAGGAAAATGAGCCGGGCAGCAGCATTGAGGATAGATTGGAGTGGAGAGAGGTATTTGTCAGGAATGCCAGTCAGGAAGAGATTACAGCAGTCCAGTCTGGAGATGACCAGTGAGTGGATAAGAGTCTTAGTAGCATCCTGGGTCAGAAAAAGTCTGATCCTGGAAATATTTTTTAGATGAAAACGGCAGGTTTGTGAGAGGTGCTGAATGTGTCGTTTGAAGGAGAGGGAGGAGTCAAGGATTACTCCAAGACAGCGCGCTTGGGGGGTAGAGGAGATAGTAGTGCCATCAATAGATAATGAGATTGTAGGAGGTGAGATTATGCGGGAGGGAGGGAAGATGATCAGCTCGGTCTTAGACATGTTAAGTTTAAGAAAGCGCTGGGACATCCAGGAAGAGATAGCAGAGAGACAGTTGGAGATACGAGTGAGGAGAGTAGGGGAGAGGTCTGGAGAGGAAAGATAGATTTGAGTGTCATCAGCATAGAGATGATATTGGAAACCAAAAGAACTAATGAGCTTACCTAGTGAGGACGTATAGAGAGAGAAGAGAAGAGGACCAAGGACAGAACCTTGGGGTACCCCTACAGTTAGTGGAAGTGAGGGGGAGGTGGAGTCATGAGAGGAGACAGAGAATGAACGGTCAGAAAGGTAGGACGACAACCAAGAGAGGGCAGTGTTACGCAGACCAATGGAGTGAAGGATTTGCAGTAGGAGAGGATGGTCCACAGTGTCAAAAGCAGCAGAGAGATCAAGTAGAATAAGTAGAGAGTAGTGTCCCTTAGATTTAGCAGCATGGAGGTCATTGCATACTTTTGTAAGGGCAGTTTCAGTGGAGTGGAGAGGACGGAAGCCAGACTGGAATGGGTCAAGCAGTGAGTGTGAGGAAAGAAAGGAAGTAAGGCGGTTGTAGACAATACGCTCAAGGAGTTTGGAGGCAAAAGGGAGGAGAGAGATGGGTCGGTAGTTGGATAGAGTGTTTGGATCAAGGGTAGGTTTTTTAAGAATAGGAGAGATGAGAGCGTGCTTGAAGGCAGAGGGGACAGTGCCTGATGAGAGGGAGAGATTGAGAAGGTGGGAAAGATGGGAACAAGCAGAAGAAGAGAGGTGGCAAAGGAGGCGGGAGGGGATAGGGTCAAGTGGGGAGGTGGTGAGGGGACAGGAACGAATGAGGGCCATGACTTCCTCTCCAGATGCATGGGAGAAAGATGACAGAGTTGGTGCGAGGGATGGGGAGGGTTGGTAAGGGATGGGAGAAGGCTGGTTACTGATAGTCTGGTGTGATGTGATGTCCTGATGTATGGAGTCAATTTTGGATGTGAAGTAAGTGGCAAAGTCAAGAGCAGAGAGTGAGGAAGGGAGACGAGGTGGAGGTGGGCAGAGGAGTGAGTTGAGAGTGGCAAAGAGGCGCCGGGGGTTGGAAGACTGGGAGGAGATGAGGTTCTTGAAGTATGACTGTTTAGCAAGAGAAAGGGCAGCACTGAAGGATGAGAGCATAAGTTTGAAATGGAGGAAGTCTGCCTTATAGCGTGATTTCCTCCAGTGTCGCTCAGCAGTACATGAGCATTTTTGCAGATATCTGGTGCATTTGGTGTGCCAGGGTTGAGGTGTTAATTTGCAAGGGTGAATAGTGGTTGGTGGAGCAACAGAGTCAAGAGCAGAAGTAAGGGAAGCATTGTATGTGGAAGTGGCTTGTTCAGGGCATGAGAGAGAGAGAATAGGAGAGAGAAGTGAGTCAAACAGGGAGGAAAGGAATGTGGTGTCAATAGCTTCAATGTTACGCTTAGTGATGGTAGCCTTAGGAGGTAGAGATGGGGAAGTCGAGAGAGATAGGTTGAAGGAGAGCAGGTGGTGGTCAGAGAGGGGAAATGGGGAGTTGGAAAAATCAGAAATATCACAGCGGTGAGTGAAGACCAGATCCAGTGAGCTCCCATTCACATGGGAGGGTGAGGAGGTCCACTGGGAGAGACCAAGTGAAGAGGTGAGGTTAAGGAGTTTAGAGGCAGGGGATTGTGTGGGGATGTCAATAGGGATGTTGAAATCGCCTAGGATAATGGTGGGAATGTCAGAAGAGAGGAAGTGAGGAAGCCAGGAAGCAAAGTTATGGAGTCAAATCCCCATAGGAGGGGGAAAAGAAAAAGAAACCAGATACATTTAAGGTGCACTCATCCAACTACTGAATCATTAATACAATTATTATTATGACACACATATATCCCCAATAATAGTATCAAGTAGGGGCTTGAATGCTCAGTGATCTTAATTACTATAGAGGTTTATTTAATTGTGTATTTATACGGGACTCAATTGTCCTTTATTGAAAATAGAGCGAAATATTAAAATTCATAAAATAAAGAATAAATAGAGGGTGACAGAAAGTAAACTAATGTGAATAAAGATTTAAAAACAAAGCTAATGTGTGTCTCCCTTCATATATTTTATTGTGTTTATTACAGTTGTGCACTTGCACACATATATTTGCGCAGCACTGTAACAGTGCTATACTTATATGAGACCTGCAGTTTTTGTATTCATTTGAGCCTGCTATGCTGTGATAGAGGGAGATCTGCTGTCTCGCTAGAAAGTTGCAAACTGTTACATAAATTGTAACCAGATTATATTTAAGTAATGGGCCCTACACACTGGCCGATATTTTGAAAGATATGAACGATCTCGTTCATAAATGAACGAGATCTCGTTCATATCTTTCAGTGTGGAGACTTAAGCGATGAACGATGCGCGTCCCCGCGCTCGTTCATCGCTGGTCTCCTGTCGGCTGTGCATGCAGGCCAATATGGACGATCTCGTCCATATTTGCCTGCACGTCTATGGAGCCGGGTGACGGGGGGAGTGAAGAAGCTTCACTCCCCCCGTCACTGCCCCCCCCGCCGCCGGGTCGCTCGTCGGCCGTATCGGCCGTCGGGCACCTCGGCCAGTGAGTAGGGCCCATAAGAATATGCAACACAAGATCTCCACTCCTGCCCCTTAGGCTGTGAATATGGTTACTTGTTTCTGATATTATGAATTAAGGAGTGAAACAAGGTTGCTGAATATGTAACCTTTGCCTGAAACTCTGAGATGTCATATGGTGCAGGAAATGCTGATATATTATTGTGTTAGAGGGGACTAATAGGGATAATTCCACTGACCTTTATTCACAGCTAACTATTGCAATTAAAGTGCTCTCTGACCTCAGTTACTATTGTTACTGATGCTCAGATACATGTACAAGGTAAATGGATTAAACTATATCCCATGTGATGTTAATAGTATACCATAGTGTTCCACACTGTTCATGTGAGATGGTATAACGTATGTATTTAAGCAGCAGTCATTACTGATGCTCTGCAAGAATTAAATTATGTCCATGCTGGGCATGTTAATAACATTTAAGTATTAGAGGTCATAATCAGATATGTTATAGATTATACATGTCCCAGAGGGTCATGCCCCAATTTGTCAGCAGACTGCAGTGTACATACAATGACGTTAAATATCCACTAAATACAGGGACAATCCAGTGCCTGGCATTGACACCTGTGGTCACACTTATTTATTATTAATATCAGCTCTCCCACAGCACACAAATTAACAGTGTATGAATATATTTTCAAACTGATCTCTAACCCCTAAGATCTCTATTATCTATTAATAGTGTCAGCTATCCCACAGTATATAAAAGGAGCTTCAGGTATATAAATGTATTAGCAGACTCCTCTCTACTATATGCAGGTTTGGCTTCTATTGCCACACTATAGGTCTCATAGGTATACTATATATCATTAGCACAACATTAAACATGAATACTGAAATGGGAGCACATAGCTAAAGCCTATGCGCATTTCACTCCTAACGAGCTTCCTCAGGGCACTATAGTAAACGGCGCCCGCCGGACTAGAAAGTTTTATAGGAGAAGGGGAACAGTGATAGGGCGTGAGAAGCGTAGCCAGCCAATGCCCGCTCATCTCAGTCATTTCAAACCAGACCAAGACAAGAGAGCCGTTAGCGGTTCATCCGTTCCTGAGCCGCTAAGTCGAACACTCGTAAATGCCGTCAGCTGAATTCCACAGCCGCGGCATTGATTACATGCTGAGAGTAACATTCCCCATAATTGGGAGTTAATGGGTATATGGTTAGCACATGTGTCTATGTGTTAATGTTAGATACTCTACCATGATGAAGCAAGATATATATGATTAATCTTATCTATTAGTCTGCAGTTAAACCATCCATCCATTATTGCCCACATTATGACACACTGTCTCAAACGGTTTAAATATACATATGTATGTAATGATAAAAGGTAACAATGTATTACTTCTGTACTGACAATAAAAAATGCGGGGAAAGATTTCCATTATCGATATATAAGTGTATATACCATATTATCAAAAATATATGTGTCTTCAAATAGATAAATAAATAATAATAAATGAGTGCAAAACATAGCCCCAATAGGATGGAATGTATTGCACTACAAATACAAGACTTAACCTAAGTGAGAAAAATAAAATAAAATGTGTGAATATGTATAATTAATGTGGATAATGATAACGTGCACGTGGATACATGTGCAAAAATTTTTTTGGTGACACACTCCATACTAAATTAAAACATCAAAGTGAAAAAAGCAAAAAAACTATCCATTAAAAATTACATCATGTAATAAGTGCATGTGATTTTAATGTGTGGTATTAGTGTAATGTTACTTAATATAAAGTGTGAGGAGAAATATATATCCCCAGGCTGCAGAGTATGTTAGATACGCTCTTTATTAATCTGTCATGTGGACATAGTGAAGGTGATCAGTAATATATACTTCTAATAGTGACATAGTGAAAGTGACTGGTGATATATACTTTTAGTGGCAGGTTATCTTGTGCCACAAAGATATCCTGTATTCATTTATAATCCGTACATAACATTGATATAGGATCCATACATATATTAATTAAACGAAAAAGCTTCCAAAATATTCCCCCGATATTGCGTATTCTATACCCCTTATTGAGATTGAATAAAAGATTATGAACATACTGTTTGATATAATGTAGACAAAATAAGATGTGGATTAGCTCCATAGTGATAAAAAATGATGAATTATTATTTATTTGAAATAACAATAATAATTTTTCTATCATGCCCCATATAATGTGCCTTACCATTCTATACTTCCCATATGAGAAACATCTCTTATCCAAGAAAGGAACCATATGATCTATCCGAACACAGGTAAGTATTCTTTTTTAGATGTAATAAATGGAGTACTCTTACACAGGTAAGTATTTAATTTTAGTTGTGATAAATAATAATGGATACTATGGATATCCTTAATAAGTTGGAAGGAATAACTCTCTCATCAAATACTTGGTTATGTGTCTGCGATGTTGAATCCTTGTACACTAGTATTAGCCATGACAATGGGATCAAAGCAGTGCAATATTTTCTAGATATGGGTGTACACCAAGACTTTAACAACTTCCTTATACAGCTCTTAGAATTCGTTCTAACAAAAAATTTCTTCACCTTTGATGACAAATACTTCCTCCAGGTACGGGGGACTGCGATGGGCAGCACTTGTGCGCCCACGTATGCGAACCTGTACCTGGGGTGGTGGGAGAAAGAACTCGTGTTTAATGTACCTAATGAGAAGTATACAGAGCATATCATCGGGTGGCATAGGTACATAGACGATATTCTGGTCCTATGGGAAGGTGAACGTGAATTACTCGAGGAATTCATTCAATCACTTAATGATAATACTCTGGGCCTTATACTTACATCAGACATAAATTTGAATGAGGTCAACTTCTTGGACTTGAAGATCTCTAAAACGATGAATGGAGAAATTGATACTGATATCTTCCGTAAAAAGACGGCAACAAATAGTATCCTGCATAGTTTTTTTGCTTTTTTCACTTTGATGTTTTAATTTAGTATGGAGTGTGTCACCAAAAAATTTTTTGCACATGTATCCACGTGCACGTTATCATTATCCACATTAATTATACATATTCACACATTTTATTTTATTTTTCTCACTTAGGTTAAGTCTTGTATTTGTAGTGCAATACATTCCATCCTATTGGGGCTATGTTTTGCACTCATTTATTATTATTTATTTATCTATTTGAAGACACATATATTTTTGATAATATGGTATATACACTTATATATCGATAATGGAAATCTTTCCCCGCATTTTTTATTGTCAGTACAGAAGTAATACATTGTTACCTTTTATCATTACATACATATGTATATTTAAACCGTTTGAGACAGTGTGTCATAATGTGGGCAATAATGGATGGATGGTTTAACTGCAGACTAATAGATAAGATTAATCATATATATCTTGCTTCATCATGGTAGAGTATCTAACATTAACACATAGACACATGTGCTAACCATATACCCATTAACTCCCAATTATGGGGAATGTTACTCTCAGCATGTAATCAATGCCGCGGCTGTGGAATTCAGCTGACGGCATTTACGAGTGTTCGACTTAGCGGCTCAGGAACGGATGAACCGCTAACGGCTCTCTTGTCTTGGTCTGGTTTGAAATGACTGAGATGAGCGGGCATTGGCTGGCTACGCTTCTCACGCCCTATCACTGTTCCCCTTCTCCTATAAAACTTTCTAGTCCGGCGGGCGCCGTTTACTATAGTGCCCTGAGGAAGCTCGTTAGGAGTGAAATGCGCATAGGCTTTAGCTATGTGCTCCCGTTTCAGTATTCATGTTTAATGTTGTGCTAATGATATATAGTATACCTATGAGACCTATAGTGTGGCAATAGAAGCCAAACCTGCATATAGTAGAGAGGAGTCTGCTAATACATTTATATACCTGAAGCTCCTTTTATATACTGTGGGATAGCTGACACTATTAATAGATAATAGAGATCTTAGGGGTTAGAGATCAGTTTGAAAATATATTCATACACTGTTAATTTGTGTGCTGTGGGAGAGCTGATATTAATAATAAATAAGTGTGACCACAGGTGTCAATGCCAGGCACTGGATTGTCCCTGTATTTAGTGGATATTTAACGTCATTGTATGTACACTGCAGTCTGCTGACAAATTGGGGCATGACCCTCTGGGACATGTATAATCTATAACATATCTGATTATGACCTCTAATACTTAAATGTTATTAACATGCCCAGCATGGACATAATTTAATTCTTGCAGAGCATCAGTAATGACTGCTGCTTAAATACATACGTTATACCATCTCACATGAACAGTGTGGAACACTATGGTATACTATTAACATCACATGGGATATAGTTTAATCCATTTACCTTGTACATGTATCTGAGCATCAGTAACAATAGTAACTGAGGTCAGAGAGCACTTTAATTGCAATAGTTAGCTGTGAATAAAGGTCAGTGGAATTATCCCTATTAGTCCCCTCTAACACAATAATATATCAGCATTTCCTGCACCATATGACATCTCAGAGTTTCAGGCAAAGGTTACATATTCAGCAACCTTGTTTCACTCCTTAATTCATAATATCAGAAACAAGTAACCATATTCACAGCCTAAGGGACAGGAGTGGAGATCTTGTGTTGCATATTCTTACTTAAATATAATCTGGTTACAATTTATGTAACAGTTTGCAACTTTCTAGCGAGACAGCAGATCTCCCTCTATCACAGCATAGCAGGCTCAAATGAATACAAAAACTGCAGGTCTCATATAAGTATAGCACTGTTACAGTGCTGCGCAAATATATGTGTGCAAGTGCACAACTGTAATAAACACAATAAAATATATGAAGGGAGACACACATTAGCTTTGTTTTTAAATCTTTATTCACATTAGTTTACTTTCTGTCACCCTCTATTTATTCTTTATTTTATGAATTTTAATATTTCGCTCTATTTTCAATAAAGGACAATTGAGTCCCGTATAAATACACAATTAAATAAACCTCTATAGTAATTAAGATCACTGAGCATTCAAGCCCCTACTTGATACTATTATTGGGGATATATGTGTGTCATAATAATAATTGTATTAATGATTCAGTAGTTGGATGAGTGCACCTTAAATGTATCTGGTTTCTTTTTCTTTTCCCCCTCCTATGGGGATTTGACTCCATAACTTTGCTTCCTGGCTTCCTCACTTCCTCTCTTCTGACATTCCCACCATTATCCTAGGCGATTTCAACATCCCTATTGACATCCCCACACAATCCCCTGCCTCTAAACTCCTTAACCTCACCTCTTCACTTGGTCTCTCCCAGTGGACCTCCTCACCCTCCCATGTGAATGGGAGCTCACTGGATCTGGTCTTCACTCACCGCTGTGATATTTCTGATTTTTCCAACTCCCCATTTCCCCTCTCTGACCACCACCTGCTCTCCTTCAACCTATCTCTCTCGACTTCCCCATCTCTACCTCCTAAGGCTACCATCACTAAGCATAACATTGAAGCTATTGACACCACATTCCTTTCCTCCCTGTTTGACTCACTTCTCTCTCCTATTCTCTCTCTCTCATGCCCTGAACAAGCCACTTCCACATACAATGCTTCCCTTACTTCTGCTCTTGACTCTGTTGCTCCACCAACCACTATTCACCCTTGCAAATTAACACCTCAACCCTGGCACACCAAATGCACCAGATATCTGCAAAAATGCTCATGTACTGCTGAGCGACACTGGAGGAAATCACGCTCTAAGGCAGACTTCCTCCATTTCAAACTTATGCTCTCATCCTTCAGTGCTGCCCTTTCTCTTGCTAAACAGTCATACTTCAAGAACCTCATCTCCTCCCAGTCTTCCAACCCCCGGCGCCTCTTTGCCACTCTCAACTCACTCCTCTGCCCACCTCCACCTCGTCTCCCTTCCTCACTCTCTGCTCTTGACTTTGCCACTTACTTCACATCCAAAATTGACTCCATACATCAGGACATCACATCACACCAGACTATCAGTAACCAGCCTTCTCCCATCCCTTACCAACCCTCCCCATCCCTCGCACCAACTCTGTCATCTTTCTCCCATGCATCTGGAGAGGAAGTCATGGCCCTCATTCGTTCCTGTCCCCTCACCACCTCCCCACTTGACCCTATCCCCTCCCGCCTCCTTTGCCACCTCTCTTCTTCTGCTTGTTCCCATCTTTCCCACCTTCTCAATCTCTCCCTCTCATCAGGCACTGTCCCCTCTGCCTTCAAGCACGCTCTCATCTCTCCTATTCTTAAAAAACCTACCCTTGATCCAAACACTCTATCCAACTACCGACCCATCTCTCTCCTCCCTTTTGCCTCCAAACTCCTTGAGCGTATTGTCTACAACCGCCTTACTTCCTTTCTTTCCTCACACTCACTGCTTGACCCATTCCAGTCTGGCTTCCGTCCTCTCCACTCCACTGAAACTGCCCTTACAAAAGTATGCAATGACCTCCATGCTGCTAAATCTAAGGGACACTACTCTCTACTTATTCTACTTGATCTCTCTGCTGCTTTTGACACTGTGGACCATCCTCTCCTACTGCAAATCCTTCACTCCATTGGTCTGCGTAACACTGCCCTCTCTTGGTTGTCGTCCTACCTTTCTGACCGTTCATTCTCTGTCTCCTCTCATGACTCCACCTCCCCCTCACTTCCACTAACTGTAGGGGTACCCCAAGGTTCTGTCCTTGGTCCTCTTCTCTTCTCTCTCTATACGTCCTCACTAGGTAAGCTCATTAGTTCTTTTGGTTTCCAATATCATCTCTATGCTGATGACACTCAAATCTATCTTTCCTCTCCAGACCTCTCCCCTACTCTCCTCACTCGTATCTCCAACTGTCTCTCTGCTATCTCTTCCTGGATGTCCCAGCGCTTTCTTAAACTTAACATGTCTAAGACCGAGCTGATCATCTTCCCTCCCTCCCGCATAATCTCACCTCCTACAATCTCATTATCTATTGATGGCACTACTATCTCCTCTACCCCCCAAGCGCGCTGTCTTGGAGTAATCCTTGACTCCTCCCTCTCCTTCAAACGACACATTCAGCACCTCTCACAAACCTGCCGTTTTCATCTAAAAAATATTTCCAGGATCAGACTTTTTCTGACCCAGGATGCTACTAAGACTCTTATCCACTCACTGGTCATCTCCAGACTGGACTGCTGTAATCTCTTCCTGACTGGCATTCCTGACAAATACCTCTCTCCACTCCAATCTATCCTCAATGCTGCTGCCCGGCTCATTTTCCTCACCAAATGCACTACGTCCACCTCTCCTCTCTTACTAGTCCTTCACTGGCTCCCCTTCCCTTTCAGAATCCATTTCAAGCTTCTCACACTTGCTTACAAAGCCCTCACCCACTCCTCTCCCATCTACATCTCTGATCTTATCTCGCTTTACACTCCCACCCGTCCTCTTCGCTCTGCTAATGCACACCGACTCTCCTGCCTACGGATTACTTCCTCCCACTCCTACCTCCAAGATTTTTCACGTGCTGCACCACTTCTCTGGAATTCCCTACCTCTCCCCCTCAGACTCTCCACCTCTCTACAAAACTTCAAACGGGCTCTCAAGACCCACTTCTTCACCAAACCCAGCCAAATCTCATCCTAAACCTCTGTTCCATGCTCTCTATGTACCCCATCTGTCTCACCCCTGTCTGTCTACCCCTCTCTTTTAGAATGTAAGCTCTCACGAGCAGGGCCCTCTTCCCTCATGTGCTTACTCTTTTCTTACTTTAATAATCTTCAGCTGCACCAAATCCAGCAGTCTTCTGCCACCTGATACTTATTCCAGTGTCATCTGCTGATGTAGCTATGTTTATTTACCCTGTACTTGTCCTATATTGTCGTCAACTGTAAGTTGCTGTTTTCCTGTTTGATTATTTGTTTATGTACTCTGTAATTGGGCACTGCGGAACCCTTGTGGCGCCATATAAATAAAGGATAATAATAATAATAATAAATAATATAATATATAGCATTACGGTACAGTAGGCCACTGCTCTACCTACCTCTGTGTCGTCAAGTATACTATCCATCCATACCTGTGGTGCATTTTAGAAAAAAACATGTCTCGGCAGAGCAATCTATAAATCCATCATTTTTCAGACAGCAACAGTGGGTATTGTAATAGTCACCCAATCCATCACTTTTATAGGGTTACATGCACCCACATGCTACAGCCTGTCTCAATAATTTTACTGTCACGCTGTGTGTGTTTGTGTTTTTATTTGGGTATTTTTTGTTGTTGTAGAACTACAGGTACCAGCAAGCCCGTTATTTCCCCGCCTGCTGGTACTTGAGGTTCTCCAAGTACCAGCAAGCGGGGGAGGCTTGCTGGGCCTTGTAGTTCCACAACGAAAAAACAATATTCTTTTTTTACACACATGGCTATCAGCCCGGCACCCACCACCCAGGGGTGCTGGGGACAGCCTCGGGCTTCACCCCTGGCCCTTGGGTGCCTCGAGGGGAGGAACCTCTTGATTTAAGGGGTCCCCACTCCTCCAGGGAACCCCGGCCAGGGGTGACTAGTTGGAGGGGTAATGCCAGGGCCGCAGGGACCTACATAAAAGTGTCCCCCGGCTGTGGCATTATCTCTCTGGCTAGTGGAGCCCGGTGCTGGTTTTAAAAATATGGGGGACCCCTACATCTATTGTCCCACGTATTTTTGGAACCTGGACCGGTCTAAGAGCCCGGTGCTAGTTGTCTAAATACAGGGAACCCCTGTCCAATTTTCCCCCCAGTATTTAAATAACCAGGACCGGCTCAAAGAGCCCGAGGCTGGTTATACTAAGGAGGGGGGACCTCACACATTTTTTTTAACCCATTCAGACCCTTCTCCTTTAAGTTAATGGAAGCCCTGGACAACAAAATTGCATTCATGTCCTCCTCCCTCACCCTTCCCAGTCCCAAACACTCATTTTTTTTTTCTTTAAAAATTTATAATATATAACGAGAACAATGAGCAGGCAGGCAGCGGGCATTGGCGGCATCGGACTGAGATAGAAATTAGTGGTGGAGGGCTGGGTCAGTTGATTGTGGGCGAGTTTGTAAGCCATTGGCGGTGGCAGCGGGTATCGGCTCAGAGGCAGTAGCGGGCATTGGCTAAGGGTCATCGGCAGGATTCGGCGGACATTATGGCTGTAGTGCCTCACTAGCCACTGACCTCACCGCACGCCACTGTGGGACAGATGTAACATGCAGAGAGAGGTAGATTTGGGAGGGGGAATGTCCTAGCATAACTGTTAATTGCAGTGTAATACTGTAATTCAGCTGTGCAGCATTTGTGGCTAAATGTCAAAGAAGCCAGTATTTACCCTGCATGCAAAACAATAAATGTATTTGAACATACCTCCCAACTATCCCAATTTTTGCAGGACAGTCACTTTTTGGGGGAATGTCCAGCTAACCCAAACAACCCCCCCCCCCCTTCCCATGGGGAAGGTGGGGGGGGTGGAAGGCTCCCTGTAGCTTGTTGCTCTGCAAATATGCACATTGTGGGTAATTCAGACCTGATCGCTAGGGTGTGTTTTTTGCATCCCTGTAATCAGGTAGTTGCCGCCTACAGCGGAAGGGAAAATTTGCTGTGCAGGTGTGTGATCACATGTGCACAAGAGCTGCACAGCTCAGCACTTACTCAGCCATTGAGGTGACGTCACAAATCCTCCCACAAAACGCCGGGTCCCTCCAGTGTTTTTCCGGACACTCCCTAGAAACATTCAGTTGCCACCCACACAAACACCCTCTTCTTGTCAATCTTGACAAAAATGGGAGACATGGCTCATGATCGCGATATACCTGCGAAGGTACGCCCTCTACTGATTGACAGGCAGAGGCATTCGCATTTTCTGCGGGGCACCCGGAGAAAATGTAGGCACACGCACAGGATGGACCCTGCGTATATGCCCCCATCCTCTTCATAGTTTTTGCGGTTGGAACGCGTATTACGATCCAAACTGAATTAGGCCCTATATGTCTTATATACACGAGCAGTGTGAAAACATCAATCGATGGGGGTAATTCCAAGATGATCGCAGCAGGAATTTTGTTAGCAGTTGGGCAAAACCATGTGTACTGCAGGGGAGGCAGATATAACATGTGCAGAAAGAGTTAGATTTGGGTGAGTTATTTTGTTTCTGTGCAGGGTAAATACTGACTGCTTTATTTTTACACTGCAAATTAGATTGCAGATTGAACACACCACACCCAAATCTAACTCTCTCTGCACATGTTAAATCTGCCTTCCCTGCAGTGCACATAGGTGGTCATTCCGAGTTGTTCGCTCGGTAATTTTCTTCGCATCGCAGCGATTTTCCGCTTAATGCGCATGCGCAATGTTCACACTGCGACTGCGCCAAGTAAATTTGCTATGCAGTTAGGAATATTACTCACGGTTTTTTCATCGTTCTGGTGATCGCAATGTGATTGACAGGAAGTGGGTGTTTCTGGGCGGAAACAGGCCGCTTTAGGGGCGTGTGGGAAAAAATGCTACCGTTTCTGGGAAAAACGCGGGAGTGGCTGGAGAAACGGAGGAGTGTCTGGGCGAACGCTGGGTGTGTTTATGACGTCAAACCAGGAACGACAAGCACTGAACTGATCGCACTGGCAGAGTAAGTCTCGAGCTACTCAGAAACTGCACAGAGATGTCTTATCGCAATATTGCAAATCTTTCGTTCGCAATTTTAAGATGCTAAGATTCACTCCCAGTAGGCGGCAGCTTAGCGTGTGCAATGCTGCTAAAAGCAGCTTGCGAGCGAACAACTCGGAATGAGGGCCATGGGGGGTAATTCTGAGTTGATCGCAGCAGGATTTTTGTTAGCAGTTGGGCAAAACCATGTGCACTGCATTTACGAACAGATGATTTTTTTATATAAATTTTAAAATGTTAGTAAATGTGTGTGTTTTTTTCAACCTGGAAGCCCAACATCGATTAAGATCGATCTTAAATAGACCCCTGGGTTTTAAGGATAACCATGGTTGAGTCCAATGGTTAATTCACATTGACCGAAGTTCTAATTAAGTCACCTGTGCTCAAGCATGATATCCTTAAAATCTGGATTGCAATGACAGCATTTTGGAACTATGCCTAAGGGTTTAATTTTTACATTTATCCACTGACAATAAATCTACCTACAATATCCCTGTAACTGTTATGATTACAGTATTTCACTAAATAATTTAATTTGCTGAACCTTCTGTAAAAAGAAATATTAAGCTGCTGTAATTCCCAGATGCAGCAAATTTGTTAGCTAGTGGGCAAAACCATGTGCACTGCAGGGATGGGGGGGGGGGCAGATATAACATTTGCAGAGAGATTTAGGTGGGTTATATTGTTTGTGTGCAGGGTAAATACTGGCTGTTTTGTTTTTACACTGCAATTTAGATTTCAGTTTGAACACACCGCACCAAAATCTAACTCTCTCTGCACATATTATATACCCCCCCCCCCCCTGCAGTGTACATGGTTTTAGCTAATAAATTTGCTGCTGTGATCAGATCTGAGTTAAGCCCTATGTATTTGGCACTGGCAAAGGGTTAGAGGCCTTGCTGTAGAGCTCACACCTTTCTTATCATGCATTGTAATATTTCCTATGTCCTGATGTTGTGCTCTCTGCTCCATCCAAGTAAACAGCAATGTAGCATGTCTATCAAAGAGCGTGAAGATTGCAGATTTCCTGGGATTAATGCTAAGGAATGCTATTCCAGAGGCTGCTGCTTTAATTCAAGTGTCACTGGGGTTAAATGGTGTTTTTACCTTAAAAACACAGGTAGAGTATATAGTACAGTGGTAAAGTGGGAGCATGTAGTGCTATTGATTACAGATTTGATGGAGCTTAAACATGGATAAGGTCCATGGCTCTAAGAGTTTATCTTGTGCATCCTTTATTCTTAGTCATGGTCAGATAAGATTAGAAAATACCATTTAAGTGGAAATTTCCTGTTAGCTGTTTTTCAGTTTGCTCAACTGTCTGATTAACTGGTCCTAAAAAAGGACCAAAGGAGCTAAATTGCCCTGTGATCTAGCTAAATTGCCCCAGTTAAAAAAAAAAAAAAACTAAGCTGCTGTAATTCTTGGATGTTTCCTTACTGCATCAACAGGAAGTGACAAGAAACAATGTAATGTGGAACCGTACAGCAGAAGGGATTGCGGCTACCCCACAATAAGTGCAGCGGAATGTAAGAAGAGGAATTGTTGCTTTGACTGCAGCATTCCCGGGGTTAACTGGTGTTTCTTCAAGTCACAAGGTATGGAGCTGCTGTATAGTTACTCGCAAGTCAGTAGTTGTATGATGCTCACTCCTGTTAAGCTGGATACACACAGAATGCCCTACACAGGGGGTGAAATGAGCGCCCCCCCACCCCCCGTACGCTCAGCACACATCACGCTGTGCTGAGCGGGGGGAGAGATGTGTGCTGAGCAGTTCGCTCAGCACACATCTCTCCCCAAAATCGGGCCGTGAATACGGACCTTTAAACTGGATCCACACTTAGATTATCTGTCCAATTTTTTTTTCTAGTTGAAACAAAATTATGCTAATATGTGGCAGCAAATTACAATTGACCATTTGCTCACAAACACTGGAAAACATCCAAAAATGGTCATTTAGATAAATTGGTTAAATCCATTTCATTTAGCTAATTTATCCAAACTACCTTTATTGTATCTTTGTGGGTGAATGATGTGTGGGTCAGTGTTGAGGGTGGTGGAGGAGATGGGTAATAGGCACAGCAGGGTGTGGACAGTCAAATAGTGTGCTTAGAGGTTCAGAGTCATTGTATGAGACTCTGGCAACAGTGACTTGATGAGTCTGGTGTCCATAGGGTGGGACGCATTAACCTTTTTATGCTATTGAAATAGTTCTCCTCCTGACCGACGCAGTTCCTTGCTCTGAGGTTGGTGTATTGTCCTGTTGCAGCGCCTCTCCACTGTGGTCACAGTGAGCTGTGTGGTGTTGCTGGCGCATGCCAATCTCCCCCCAACCTCCCTCCTGCATTTCAGACCTACGTACGCATGATGGGATCTTGTATGATATGCGCGTGTGCTGTAGAGATGAAAGTGGGGGTGAGGAGGCAGATCGTGAGATGGGGAAACTTTGTGGACTGTTAGCGAAGGGGAGCACTGGGCAATCTGAGTTGCAAAGAGGGCAGCAGAAGAGGTTATTGCATGTGCACTGGTGACAGGTCCATCCTTGGTGGCCAGCCTCAGTGATAAAGGGGTACATGAGCTAGTGTCCCTTGGCCAGCCATGTACCATGGCCACCTCCCTACCTCCTATATATTCTCCCTGATCTGTCACTTTGTTACGGTCTGCTGCTGGCACTGGTGTATCGTCCTGCAGTTGCCGTCTCCGCCCATTGCTGTGACTTCCCCCAGAGTTAGCCACACAGAGTGACAGATCTGGGAAAATATATAGGAGATCATTACTTTCACTTGCAGCCTACCTTATTTTTTGCAGCCTAGCATGCTCCTGACCCCTTCTCTCACTAATACTTATACAACATTCATGAACTCATCTTAAGGTTTCTTTATTATTCAGTCACACTGTCTTGGATCCAAACCATTTCCTGTGGCATTGCAGTCAAACAATTGAGCTATTTACCCTTGCATAGAAAGGTATAATCTAAGCTAGAGAATTCTATTTGGAGCTCACCTTGTACTTTGTGAAGAAATAATCAGCTTTGTGGCTGAGCAGATATATGGAGTGTGTGGCTGCACACTGCATTGATCTGCTGAGTTGCAATGCTTATAATTTTTTTTTTTGCAAAGTACCAATAGCTTCATTGTGAAGGTGGAAAGAAGGGTGTTACGGCATGGAATGTACAAACTGCGAGACCCTGCTGGTAGCGCCTTTGTCTATTTAGTAGGAAGGGCACGTAACAGCCGGGGGGCAATGGAGGAAGCCCCTTTAGGGCTGGAGCCCGGCGGCAACTGACTCCGTTGTCTCTGGCAGTTCCGCCCCTGGACTAGAGGAATGGTCAAGAACATGGCAACATTTAATGCCAAAAAATGCAAAATCATACACGTCTCAAAAATGCAAAGGCTAACTATAATATTAAGGGCATTATAATGGCAAGAGGAAAGCTATCTAAGTATTACTATTTCAGGTAAGCAATGTAACAAAGCAATAGGAAAGGCAAGTCAGATGCTTGTTTGCATAGGTTAAAGAACCAGTAGCAGAAAAAAGTAATACAGGTTGAGTATCCCATATCCAAATATTCCGAAATACGGAATATTCCGAAATACGGACTTTTTTGAGTGAGACTGAGATAGTGAAACCTTTGTGTTTTGATGGCTCAGTGTACACAAACTTTGTTTAATACTCAAAGTTATTAAAAATATTGTATTAAATGAACTTCAGACTGTGTGTATAAGGTGTATATGAAACATAAATGAATTCTGTGAATGTACACACACTTTGTTTAATGCACAAAGTTATAAAAAATATTGGCTAAAATGACCTTCAGGCTGTGTGTATAAGGTGTATATGAAACATAAATGCCTTCTGTGCTTAGATTTAGGTCCCATCACCATAATATCTCGTTATGGTATGCAATTATTCCAAAATACAGAAAAATCCGATATCCAAAATTCCTCTGGTCCCAAGCATTTTGGATAAGGGATACTCAACCTGTAATGCCACTGTATAGGTCCTTGGTACAGCCACATTTAGAATCCTGTGTTCAGTTCCAGAAGCCATATCTCCAGAAGGCTGTAAATACATTAGGGCAACTAAAATTGTGCATGGCCTACATCACAAAACTTACCTGGAAATACTAAAAAATGTTGATGTGTATAGTTTGGAGAAGGGAAGAGGGAACATACAGTAATAGAAACATTTAAATATATAGGGAGGAATGTAATAGGGTGTGAGAATCAGAAAGTGAGAGATTTTGTGTTTTTTCCTGTTGGTTTTTTTTTTTTTTTTTTTGATTGTTTGTTTTTAAAGTGGCAATCCTTTACATGGCAAAACCAGGTTGATATTTGCCATGTAAAGGATTGCCACCGTGGGCATGTGTAGAAGGGGCACTGCTACTGTTGGCATTATGTGTGTAAGCTGCACTGATATGGTGGTTATGTGTATAAAGGGCACTGCGACTGTGGGTATTATTATTATTATTATTACATGCGGTGTAATGACAATAAGATAGTGCTACTGTGTGGCGTATTTTGATTTGGGGTGCTATTGTGTGGCCATGCCCCTTCCTTGTGATACCACACCTTCTTTTTTTAAGGAGCGCACTGTCCCTTTATTAAGTATTGGAGAGAGGGCCCAAATTAATAGTTTGCAGGGAGGCGCCAAACACCCTAGCACTGGCCCTTTGGTAGGGGACAGGATTTGCTTCTGCTTGTGTACATATGTTATGATTGCCAGCCAACAGCACTGGTTTTGCCTATAACACTAACTATAAATATTTTGAATTGGTCCTGGACCACCAATCCAAGGCACCCCTGCAAGTGTCCTGAGGCACCCCAGGGTGCAGTTTGAGAACCACTGGTCTAGTGAGTACCCAGGATAATTATTGTAGCTGGTCTGCGGGTAACAGCTCTCAGATCCACTTCTAGAAAAAATGCAGCAATGTAATTTGAGTGACAAACTGCAGAGATGAACCCTTTCTGTGACTGCTGCACAGGGATCACACAAACTCTATTCATAGGGCTGACTTCACTTAGGGGAGATGTTCTCACCCCGCAAAGAAGTGCGAGTATATACCGCACTTACGGTACCATTGGATTTACAGATATTTTCTTGCAATACACTATGGGGGTCATTCTGAGTTGATTGCTCGCTAGCAGTTTTTAGCAGCCATGCAAACGCATTGTCGCTGCCCACTGGAGAGTGTATATTCACTTTGGAGAAGTGCGAACACTTGAGCAGCAGAGCGCCTGCAAAATCGTTTCAAAATAAGACCAGCACTGTAGTTACACTTCGTGTGCGTTGATTCTAACAACCGAGGGACGGCTTTTGATGTCACGCACCCATCCAGCGAATGCCCAGCCACGTCTGCATTTCTTCTGCCACGCCTGCATTTTTCCAAGCACTCCCTGAAAACGGTCAGTTGACACCCAGAAACGCCCTCTTTCTGTCAATCTCCTTGTGGCCTGTTCTGTGATTGGAATAATCGCTAGAACTAGTGCAAAACCACAATGGACTTTGTACCCGTACGATGCGCATGCACATTACGGAGCATGCGCATGCACAGATTAGCCATTTTTTTTCAACTGATTGCTACGCAGCGAACAACGGCAGCATGCGATCAACTCGGAATGACCCCCTATATACATAGAAACATGGATTTTTACTGCAGGAATTATGGTTAGTTTAGGGGTATCGGTTAGGGTCAACAGAGGTGTAGCTAGGGGTCCAAGCGCCCCTGGCAAAGTAAGGGACTGGCGCCCCCCCTTTCGATAAAGCATTGCAGTCCATTGGCGGTTACCATGTTGGAGCCACAGCAACAGACCCCCTCCCCCACACGCTGCCCTACATCATCGGCTGGGATTCACTGTTGGTGTGAAGCCACTGGGAACAGTCTGGTAGCATTAGCAGCAGTCTGTGTCATAGATAGGGAAGGCAGAAGGTTAACTAGCTAATAGCAGTCTGTTGGCAGCAGAGGCTGGGCGGGGGGCTGAGAATGAGCCAACGCTGATCAGTGTCCAGTCTGCTTAGACAAAAATATTTTGTGATCAAGGCTGGTTCTAGACCAAAGGAGCCAATGGCAAAAATTTCCTTTGGCACCCCCCCCCACACACACACACACACACACACACACACACCAAAAAAGAACATATCCCAGTTTAACATAACGCTATGTGGTGCAAGGTGTGGAGCTGGTTACTTGTATCAGACCTCTGACATTTGCCTTTTCACCCATATTGCATACTTTTTCTTGCTGGTTGTGTCTTAATTCAAGAAGTGTTCTAAGTACTTCAGCTTAGTATCTTTACTGACCCCTCTTTACCCCACACTACATAACTGACCCCTCTATACCCTACACTACATCACTGACCTTTCTATAACCATCACTGCATTACTGACCCCTCTATACAGTACACTGACCTCTATATACCTGCTAGTACATCCCTGATGCCTATATTCCCTAAGCTTAATCCCTGACGCCTCTATTCCCTACGCTACATCCCTGACGCCTCTATTCCCTATGCTACATCCCTGACGCCTCTATACCCTACGCTACATCCCTGATGCCTCTATTCCCTACGCTACATTCCTGATGCCTCTATAACCTACGCTACATCCCTGACGCCTCTATACCCTACGCTACATCCCTGACGCCTCTATACAGTACAATGCATTACTGATCCCTCTAGACCATACATCCTCATTACATCAGAGAGATAGTGAAACACTGGAAAAAATAAGGATAAAGTGGACTACAGAAACTGATGCTCTAAACAAAGGAGAGAGAGAGAGAGAGAAAAGCACAAGGGAAAGTGGGCAATCGGAACACCATAGAGAGAGGAGAGATAGAAATGCCTGAAAAAGTAAAGGGGGTTGGGTATGGCATCCGGCGCTCGGGATTCCAGCAGTCACATGATACCTAATCCTAACCCTCTGGGGGGGTGGCGGATAGGGCTAACCCTCAGGGGGTGGCAGCTAGGACTAACCCCCCCCCCCCCTCCTAGTGCCTTCCCTAACACCCGCTCCCCCGGTCCTAACCCTCCCTCCAATACTCGCCTTCGGGATGTTGGCTGTCTGTGTGCCGGCACCAGTCTCCCAAGTGGTGTCAGGATTCCAACATCGGTCAAATGACCGCCGGTATACCGTCTGCCGGGATGGTAAATGTATCCTGAGGACAGGTAGTGAGTGTGGAGGGATAGGTGGTTCAGTAAAATGTAACAGCTCAAACTGCGATCATTCACTAATAAATTGATTTATAGCTCTCCCTTTTTAACCATTGCAGTCATAAAAGCAATGTTTTTTAAACTTTTAAATAAAGCTTGTTAGCTTTCCCAGCACACTGTATATGCTGGGAGATGTAGTTCTCAATATGAAAACATTTAATTACTGTATGAACTCTAATTCCCCAACTGAAACCTCTCACAAACACACACTCCTAAATCTAGTACACACACACACACACACATTTCCCCAGTACTGACAACTCTCATCACTTCCACACACTGACAACTCCCTCCTGCTCCTCTCCCCACTGACACTGACAGCTCCCTCACAGTCACACACATCCTCCAACCCCCCCACACACACACTGATAGCACACATGCACAAATCCCCCCCTCCTCGACACTAACTGTCACGGACTGCTTGGGCAGCAGGGGGCAGGCTCTGACTTGAAGTGCTGAAATTCAACAGCTCTCTCGAACTTGCAAGGCATGGCTGTGCAGCTGTCTCCAGCCATCTCCTTGCCCACTGTGTAATTTGTGGCGTTCTCTGATGTTCCCCGCTCTGCCTCTACAACCGGCACATAATGTACAGCAGTGGTGACTCCTGAGTATGGGCCTGGAGAACTCCGCCTACCGGGGGGTAGGGATTAATAATTTCAAAGGGGCAGAGCTAGGAGTGAAGCAGTGGACAGCAGTTGAGGGGCGTTTCAAACTGTAACAGGGTTGGGACAATTTCAGTATCCTTCCCTCACCGTCTAATTGGTCAGTCCCACGCTGATTGCCATAGCGCACTTTCGAGACTGCAGAACTCTATCCCTTAGCCACGGTTGGCACAGCTGGATGGTGCCCCTGGCAAGTGCCATCCTGGCCAAGGGGTAGATACGCCCCTGAGGGTCAGGGCCAGCAACAGAAATCTCGGGGCCCAGTGCACTGATATCTCTGGGGCCCCCTCAACCCCCCCTTAACTTGGCAGAGGGATCTTTAAAAAAAATGGAGCCTTTGACTCGGACCGTCAGTGAGGCCGGCAGGTGGTTTTCATACTGGGCAATCCAGCTCTTCGGTGGCGGTGGCAGGGACATTCAGAAAAGGGCCAGCACAGCAACATGCATAATAATGGCAATACAGTATTGACCACAGGGACTGGACAAAGTGATGGGGTAAAAGGAGGGGGGAGGGTTTAGTTGGCCTGTTAATTGTTTTCCTGCTTAAATTGAGCAGTTGGTGGATACACTTTAAAAAGCAATATTGGCACTGTGGCCCCATTATTTCTGTTCTTAATACTTGGAGCCCTGAACAAGTGTCCCCTTTGTCCCCCCTGTCACCGGGCCTGTTCAGGCGTTACCTATGGAGAAGCTGCGACATGACATCCTAGGACACGATACTGCACCATGCATCACCATTATATTTCAGTGTGCCTTGTCAATATTTAAATCTTGTTCTGTGTGACGTGAGTTGTAAATGGTTGAAAATCTCTGTGCTACAGTATCGTCACCATGTAGTTATAACAACACCGCAAAACCACCAAAAGACGTGTTTTGGTAGAGGGACTGCTGGAGGGGCCCATTGGGGCCTCCGTTTGCTACCCCACCCCAGTATACCTGTGCTGTAGCCAGTGGAAGGGGCACTATCTTCCCGGTGATCTCTTCGGGAAGATGGTGCCGCACATAGAAAGCAAAGACTCTGGCTGCACTCTCCTGCCCTCGCTCTAAGCAAGGTGATCGGGCCACAAAAGGACCCCTGTCGGACCCCTGCCGGACCCCGGCCTGTGGGCCACAAAAGGATGCATTGGGGGCGGCATGCGGCCCATGGGTTTGACACCCCTGCCCTAGAGTATCAAAATTTGTTTCACGGCACCCCTAGGCCAAAGTTTTTTTTATTGAGAAATTCAGAAAAAAATATAAAATTAAGTAAATTGTGTTTATAGCATGTCATCCTCAGGTTCAGTTATGTTGTGAGGGAATGGTTTTGCCAATTTAATAAAGTATAAATAATTTTAATTGGTCCTGGACCACCAAACTATGCTACCAGTGCAAGAACCCCAGTTTGGAAACTACTGCCATAAAATAAACCTTTTTTGTTTTTTTTAAACTACATGTAATACACCTTAGATCTCAGTTCCTAAAAGGTTTTAAACCCTTGCATACAGTAAACTACACATATTTAAAAATCCTACACCGGGCACAAGTGCTCACGGGCCAATTTCATGGCAGTCTCGGATAGGAGGGCATTGTGGATTCACCAAGGGAATGCTGATGCTGACTCCAAGAAGAAAGGGAGTCTCTTCCCTATGAAGGTGAAGCCTTGTTTGGCGACGGCCTAGTTCATTTGATCTCGGCAGCTCCCGCAGGTAAGTCATCCTTCTTGCCCTATGTTCCCTCTCAACGGATGAAGACGCATCATTATCTGACGCAGTCATTTCGGCCCAATAGATATGCAAGAAGTTAAGATTCCCCTTTCTTTGCAGGTAGAGGAAGGAAAAGAGGGAAGAGGTCTGTAGCCTCTTCAAGATCGCAGGAGCAGAGATCGTCCTCTGCTTCTGCCAAATCCACTGCATGACGCTGGGGCTCTCTTGCAGGAGCCCGCACCAGTGGGGGGCACGTCTAAAACTCTTCAGTCAGTTCTAGATTCATTCGGACCTGGACTCGTGGGTTTTACAAATAGTGTCCCAAGGGTACAAACTGGGGGTTTCAAGACGTTCCCCCTCACCGATTGTTCAAATCAGCCTTAGTCAGCAGGGAGAAGGTTTTTATTCAAGCCTCTTCGTGGTCCAGAAGCCGGACGGCTCAGTCAGACCAATCTTAAATCTGAAATCCCTTAATTTCTACCTAAAGAAATTCAATTTCAAGATGGAATCTCTCAGGGTAGTGATCTCCAGTCCGGGGGATAAAGGAGATTTCATGGTTTTGGTAGACATAAAGGATGCCTACTTATATGTTCCCATTTAGCCACTGCATCAAGCTACCTGAGGTTTGCAATTCAGGATTGTCATTACCAATTTCAGACGTTGCCGTTTGGTCTGTCCACGGCTCCGAGGATTTTCACCAGGGTGATGGCGGAAATGATGGTCCTCCTTCGCAAGCAAGGAGTCACAATTATCCCGTACTTGGATGATCTCCTGATAAAGGCGAGATCCAGGGACCAGTTGGTGCAAAACATCTACTCTCCCTGACAGTTCATCAACAACATGGTTGGCTCCTAAACTTGCCAAAATCGCAGTAGGTCCCAATGACGCGGTTGTTGTTTTTGGGAGTGATACTGGACACAGAAGAGGTTTTCTTCTAGTGGAAAGGCTCTGGAGATCCAGAGTCTGGTCAAACAAATTCTGAAACCAGCAAGAGTGTTAATCCATCAATGCATTCAGTTGCTGGGGAAGATGGTTGCGGCCTACGAGGCCATTCAGTTTGGCAGGTTCCATGCCAGAGTGTTCCAGTGGGACCTGTTGGACAAGTGGTCCGGATCCCACCTACACATGCACCGGAGGATAATCCTGTCTTCCAAGACCAGAATCTCACTCCATTGGTGGCTGCACAGTTCTCACCACCTAGAGGGGCGATGGTTCGGGATCCAGGACGGGATCCTAGGGACCACGGATGCAACCCTCCGAGGCTGGAGAGCAGTCACACAGGGGGAAAACATCCAAGGAAGATGGTCAAGTCTTCCTTGGATGTTTTCATCTCCACATAAATGTTCTGGAGTTAAGGGCCATTTAATAACTGCAGACACAGTACGCACTGGGACGGGTGCCCAGCATCCTCTACGGACTAAGAGAAAAGGATTTACCGGTAGGTATTAAAATCCTATTTTCTCTAACGTCCTAGAGGATGCTGGGGACTCCGTAAGGACCATGGGGATAGACGGGCTCCGCAGGAGACATGGGCACTTTAAGAAAGACTTTAGTTCTGGGTGTGCACTGGCTCCTCCCTCTATGCCCCTCCTCCAGACCTCAGTTTGATACTGTACCCAGTGGAGACTGGGTGCTTTTCAGGAGCTCTCCTGAGCTTTCTGACAGAAAGTATTTTGTTAGGTTTTTAATTTTCAGGGAGCACTGCTGGCAACAGACTCCCTCATCGAGGGACTGAGGGGAGAGAAGCAGCCCTACTATCTGAGTTGCAAGGTCCTGCTTCTTAGGCTACTGGACACCATTAGCTCCAGTGGGATTGGTACGCAGGATCTCACCCTCGCCGTCCGTCCCAGAGCCGCGCCGCCGCCCCCCTCGCAGAGCCGGAAGATAGAAGCCGGGTGAGTATGAGAAGAAAAGAAGACTTCAGAGGCGGCAGAAGACTTCATGATCTTCACTGAGGTAACGCACAGCACTGCAGCTGTGCGCCTTTGCTCCCATACACCTCACATACTCCGGTCACTGTAAGGGTGCAGGGCGCAGGGGGGGCGCCCTGGGTAGCAATATAAACCTCTTTCGCAAAAATATAACATATATACAGCTGGGCACTTTATATATGTATAAGCCCCCACCAATTTTACAGTTTAAGCGGGACAGAAGCCCGCCTCCGAGGGGGCGGGGCTTCTCCCTCAGCACTCACCAGCGCCATTTTTTCTCCACAGCACCGCTGAGAGGAAGCTCCCCGGACTCTACCCTGCTTATACCACGTTAGACAAGAGGGTTGAAAAGAGGGGGGGGGGGCACATAATTCGCAAATTACATACAGCAGCACTACTGGGCAAACATTAAGTTACTGTTTTATTCCTGGGTTATATAGCGCTGGGGGTGTGCTGGCATACTCTCTCTCTGTCTCTCCAAAGGGCCTTGTGGGGAAACTGTCTTCAGAAAAAGCATTCCCTGTGTGTGTAGTGTGTCGGTACACGTGTGTCAACATGTCTGAGGAAGAAGGCTATATTAGAGAGGAGCGGGAGCAAATGAATGTGGTGTCTCCGCCGACAGCTGATTGGATGGATATGTGGAATGTTTTAAATGCTAGTGTAAACTCATTGCACAAAAGATTAGACAAGGCAGAAGCTTTGGGACAGTCAGGATTTAAACCCATGCCTGATCCTATGTTGCAGGGACTGTCAGGGTCTCATAAGCGCCCACTATCCCAGATTGTTGACACAGATACCGACACGGATTCTGACTCCAGTGTCGATTACGATGATGCAAAGTTACAGCCAAAATTGGCAAAATCCATTCGATTTATGATTATGGCAATAAATAAGATTTTACTTACCGATAAATCTATTTCTCGTAGTCCGTAGTGGATGCTGGGACTCCGTCAGGACCATGGGGATTAGCGGCTCCGCAGGAGACAGGGCACAAAAATAAAGCTTTAGGATCAGGTGGTGTGCACTGGCTCCTCCCCCTATGACCCTCCTCCAAGCCTCAGTTAGGATACTGTGCCCAAACGAGCGTACACAATAAGGAAGGATTTTGAATCCAGGGTAAGACTCATACCAGCCACACCAATCACACCGTACAACTTGTGATCTGAACCCAGTTAACAGTATGACAAACGTAGGAGCCTCTGAACAGACGGCTCACAACAATAACAACCCGATTTTTTTGTAACAATAACTATGTACAAGTATTGCAGACAATCCGCACTTGGGATGGGCGCCCAGCATCCACTACGGACTACGAGAAATAGATTTATCGGTAAGTAAAATCTTATTTTCTCTGACGTCCTAGTGGATGCTGGGACTCCGTCAGGACCATGGGGATTATACCAAAGCTCCCAAACGGGCGGGAGAGTGCGGATGACTCTGCAGCACCGAATGAGAGAACTCCAGGTCCTCTTTAGCCAGGGTATCAAATTTGTAGAATTTTACAAACGTGTTCTCCCCCGACCACGTAGCTGCTCGGCAGAGCTGTAATGCCGAGACCCCTCGGGCAGCCGCCCAGGATGAGCCCACCTTCCTTGTGGAATGGGCCTTGACAGATTTAGGCTGTGGCAGGCCTGCCACAGAATGTGCAAGTTGAATTGTGCTACAAATCCAACGAGCAATCGTCTGCTTAGAAGCAGGAGCACCCAGCTTGTTGGGTGCATACAGTATAAACAGCGAGTCAGATTTTCTGACTCCAGCCGTCCTTGAAATATATATTTTCAATGCCCTGACAACGTCCAGCAACTTGGAATCCTCCAAATCGCTAGTAGCCGCAGGCACCACAATAGGCTGGTTCAGGTGAAACGCTGACACCACCTTAGGCAGAAACTGAGGACGCGTCCGCAGTTCTGCCCTGTCCGAATGGAAAATCAGATATGGGCTTTTATACGATAAAGCCGCCAATTCTGACACTCTCCTGGCTGAAGCCAGGGCCAGTAGCATGGCTACTTTCCATGTAAGAAATTTCAAATCCACCGATTTGAGTGGCTCAAACCAATGGGATTTGAGAAAATCCAAAACTACATTAAGGTCCCACGGAGCCACTGGGGGCACAACCGGGGGCTGTATATGTAGTACTCCTTTTACAAAAGTCTGGACTTCAGGAACTGAAGCCAATTCTTTCTGGAAGAAAATCGACAGGGCCGAAATTTGAACCTTAATGGACCCCAATTTGAGGCCCATAGACAATCCTGTTTGCAGGAAATGTAGGAATCGACCCAATTGAAATTCCTCCGTGGGGGCCTTCCTGGCCTCACACCACGCAACATATTTTCTCCAAATGCGGTGATAATGTTGTGCAGTCACCTCCTTCCTGGCTTTTACCAGTGTAGGAATGACCTCTTCCGGAATGCCTTTTTCCCTTAGAATTCGGCGTTCAACCGCCATGCCGTCAAACGCAGCCGCGGTAAGTCTTGGAATAGACACGGTCCCTGCTGAAGCAGGTCCCGTCTTAGAGGTAGAGGCCACGGATCTTCCGTGAGCATCTCCTGAAGTTCCGGGTACCAAGTTCTTCTTGGCCAATCCGGGGCCACGAGTATCGTTCTTACTCCCCTTTGCCGTATAATTCTCAGTACTTTTGGTATGAGAGGCAGAGGAGGGAACACATACACTGACTGGAACACCCACGGTGTTACCAGAGCGTCCACAGCTATTGCCTGAGGGTCTCTTGACCTGGCGCAATACCTGTCCAGTTTTTTGTTGAGGCGAGACGCCATCATATCCACCTTTGGTTTTTCCCAACGGTTCACAATCATGTGGAAGACTTCTGGATGAAGTCCCCACTCTCCCGGGTGTAGATCGTGTCTGCTGAGGAAGTCTGCTTCCCAGTTGTCCACTCCCGGAATGAACACTGCTGACAGTGCTATCACATGATCTTCCGCCCAGCGAAGAATCCTTGCAGCTTCTGCCATTGCTCTCCTGCTTCTTGTGCCGCCCTGTCTGTTTACGTGGGCGACTGCCGTGATGTTGTCCGACTGGATCAACACCGGCTGACCCTGAAGCAGGGGTTTTGCCAGGCTTAGAGCATTGTAAATCGCTCTTAGCTCCAGTATATTTATGTGAAGAGACATCTCCAGGCTTGACCATACTCCCTGGAAGTTTCTTCCCTGTGTGACCGCTCCCCAGCCTCTCAGACTGGCATCCGTGGTCACCAGGACCCAGTCCTGTATGCCGAATCTGCGGCCCTCTAACAGATGAGCACTCTGTAACCACCACAGAAGAGACACCCTTGTCCGTGGCGATAAGGTTATCCGCTGATGCATCTGCAGATGCGATCCGGACCATTTGTCCAGCAGATCCCACTGAAAAGTTTGTGCGTGGAATCTGCCGAATGGAATCGCTTCGTAAGAAGCCACCATCTTTCCCAGGACTCTTGTGCATTGATGCACAGACACTTTCCCTGGTTTTAGGAGGTTCCTGACAAGTTCGGATAACTCCCTGGCTTTCTCCTCCGGAAGAAACACCTTTTTCTGAACCGTGTCCAGAATCATTCCCAGGAACAGCAGACGTGTTGTCGGGGTCAATTGAGATTTTGGAAAATTCAGAATCCACCCGTGCTGTTGCAGCACTACTTGGGTTAGTGCTACTACGTCCCCCAGCTGTTTCCTGGACCTTGCCCTTATCAGGAGATCGTCCAAGTAAGGGATAATTAATACGCCTTTTCTTCGCAGAAGAAACATCATTTCGGCCATTACCTTGGTAAAGACCCGAGGTGCCGTGGACAATCCAAACGGCAGCGTCTGAAACTGATAATGACAGTTTTGCACCACGAACCTGAGGTACCCTTGATGTGAAGGGCAAATTGGGACATGCAGGTAAGCATCCTTGATGTCCAGGGACACCATAAAGTCCCCTTCTTCCAGATTCGCTATCACTGCTTTGAGTGACTCCATCTTGAACTTGAATTTTTGTATGTACAGGTTCAAAGATTTCAGATTTAGAATAGGTCTTACCGAGCCGTCCGGCTTCGGTACCACAAATAGTGTGGAATAATACCCCTTTCCCTGTTGTAGGAGGGGTACCTTGACTATCACCTGCTGAGAATACAGCTTGTGAATGGCTTCCAATACCGTCGCCCTGTCTGAGGGAGACGTTGGCAGAGCAGACTTTAGGAACCGGCGAGGGGGAGACTTCTCGAATTCCAACCTGTAACCCTGAGATACTATCTGCAGGATCCAGGGGTCCACCTGTGAGTGAGCCCACTGTGCGCTGAAATTCTTGAGTCGACCCCCCACCGCCCCTGAGTCCGCTTGTAAAGCCCCAACGTCATGCTGAAGGCTTTGCAGAAGCCGGGGAGGGCTTCTGCTCCTGGGAAGAAGCTGCTTGGTGCACTCTCTTACCCTTTCCTTTGCCTCGGGGCAAATATGACTGTCCTTTCGCCCGCTTGTTCCTATAGGAACGAAAGGACTGCGGCTGAAAAGACGGTGTCTTTTTCTGTTGGGAGGGGACCTGAGGTAAAAAGGTGGATTTCCCGGCTGTTGCCGTGGCCACCAAATCCGATAGACCGACCCCAAATAATTCCTCCCCCTTATACGGCAATACTTCCATATGCCGTTTGGAATCCGCATCACCTGACCATTGTCGCGTCCATAAACTTCTTCTGGCAGATATGGACATCGCACTTACTCTCGATGCCAGAGTGCAAATATCCCTCTGAGCATCTCGCATATAAAGAAAAGCATCCTTTAATTGCTCTAAAGTCAATAAAATACTGTCCCTATCTAGGGTATCAATATTTTCAGTCAGGGAATCCGACCAAAACACCCCAGCACTGCACATCCATGCAGAGGCGATGGCTGGTCGCAGTATAACACCAGTATGAGTGTATATACTTTTCAGGGTAGTTTCCAGCCTCCTATCCGCTGGATCCTTGAGGGCGGCCGTTTCAGGAGACGGTAACGCCACTTGTTTTGATAAGCGTGTGAGCGCCTTATCCACCCTAGGGGGTGTTTCCCAGCGCGCCCTAACCTCTGGCGGGAAAGGATATAATGCCAATAACTTCTTTGAAATTAGCAGTTTTCTATCGGGGTTAACCCACGCTTCATCACACACTTCATTCAATTCGTCTGATTCAGGAAAAACTACAGGTAGTTTTTTCAGACCCCACATAATACCCCTCTTTGTGGTACATGCAGTATCAGAGATATGCAAAGCCTCCTTCATTGCCGTGATCATATAACGTGTGGCCCTACTGGAAAATACGTTTGTTTCTTCACCGTCGACACTAGATTCGGTGTCCGTGTCTGGGTCTGTGTCGACCGACTGAGGTAAAGGGCGTTTTACAGCCCCTGACGGTGTCTGAGACGCCTGTACAGGTACTAACTGGTTTGCCGGCCGTCTCATGTCATCAACTGATTTTTGTAATGTGCTGACATTATCACGTAATTCCATAAACAAAGCCATCCATTCCGGTGTCGACTCCCTAGGGGGTGACATCACCATTACCGGCAATTGCTCCGCCTCCACACCAACATCGTCCTCATACATGTCGACACACACGTACCGAGACACAGCAGACACACAGGGAATGCTCTTATCGAAGACAGGACCCCACTAGCCCTTTGGGGAGACAGAGGGAGAGTTTGCCAGCACACACCCAAGCGCTATAAATATATAGGAACAACCCTATAGAAGTGTTGTCTCCCTTATAGCAGCTTAATATATATAAAAAACGCCAAAAAAAGTGCCCCCCCTCTCTGTTTTACCCTGTTTCTGTAGTGCAGTGCAGGGGAGAGTCCTGGGAGCCTTCCTCGCAGCGGAGCTGAGCAGGAAAATGGCGCTGTGTGCTGAGGAGATAGGCCCCGCCCCCTATTTCGGCAGGCTCTTCTCCGGTGTTTGTGAGACCTGGCAGGGGTTAAATACATCCATATAGCCCCAGGGGCTATATGTGATGTATTTTTTAGCCAGAACAAGGTATTCTCATTGCTGCCCAGGGCGCCCCCCACAGCGCCCTGCACCCTCCGTGACCGCTGGTGTGAAGTGTGTGACAACAATGGCGCACAGCTGCAGTGCTGTGCGCTACCTCATGAAGACTGAAAAGTCTTCTGCCGCCGGTTTCTGGACCTCTTCACTTTTCGGCATCTGCAAGGGGGTCGGCGGCGCGGCTCCGGGACCGGACTCCATGGCTGGGCCTGTGTTCGATCCCTCTGGAGCTAATGGTGTCCAGTAGCCTAAGAAGCCAATCCATCCTGCACGCAGGTGAGTTCACTTCTTCTCCCCTAAGTCCCTCGTTGCAGTGAGCCTGTTGCCAGCAGGACTCACTGTAAAATAAAAAACCTAAAAACTTTTTCTAAGCAGCTCTTTAGGAGAGCCACCTAGATTGCACCCTGCTCGGACGGGCACAAAAACCTAACTGAGGCTTGGAGGAGGGTCATAGGGGGAGGAGCCAGTGCACATCACCTGATCCTAAAGCTTTATTTTTGTGCCCTGTCTCCTGCGGAGCCGCTAATCCCCATGGTCCTGACGGAGTCCCAGCATCCACTAGGACGTCAGAGAAAAAGATGTTTTGCACATCACAGAGGAACCCCCTGTCGCTGACAAGAGGGTACATATGTACAAGGGAAAGAAGCCTGAGGTAACCTTTCCCCCCTCACACGAGCTGAACGAGTTATGTGAAAAAGCTTGGGAATCTCCAGATAAAAGACTGCAGATTTCCAAAAGGATTCTTATGGCGTATCCTTTCCCATCAACGGATAGGTTACGATGGGAATCCTCCCCTAGGGTGGACAAAGCATTAACACGCTTATCCAAGAAGGTAGCCCTCCCGTCCCAGGATACGGCTACCCTCAAAGAGTGTGCTGACCGCAAACAGGAGATTACCCTGAAGTCCATTTATACACATTCAGGTACCTTACTCAGACCGGCAATTGCGTCGGCCTGGGTGTGTAGTGCTGTAGCGGCATGGACAAATACCTTATCTGAGGGGATGGATAGCCTAGACAAGGATACTATTTTATTGACCCTGGGGCATATAAGAGATGCTGTCCTATATATGTGTGTATGCAAACTACAGGTGGTGCTGCAGGGCCCACACCCTTTTACTTGTCTTGTAGAGCAGCTCTGAAGCTGTTACAGTGCCCAGCTGCTGCAATAAATCAGCTTGAATGCTTCAGGGGCTTGGGCATGGCCAACATGAGCCCCACACCGAAGGAGGGTGGGGGTGTTTAATGCAAACTTGGGGTTATCCAAGCGCCGCAAAAGGCCGCCATGCCCTGCATGCCCCTTTTCTCTTTTCATATACAGATGAGGGTTCCAGCCAACTTTGGCCCACTGCTTGGATGACATCACCGTATGCAAATCCGTCTGCTGCAGACCTTCCCCCAGGAATGCTTGCAATAGTTGTTGCGTATGGTTTAATGTCTGAGGGTGCTTCAGTATTAGGCAGCCTTCTGCCCTCCCATGTTCATCTGAAAAGATGTGGTCTCCCTGCAGTTGTTGTCCCCAGACGAGAGTTCCCTTGTGCTTCCTCAGTTAAATCTCCTTAACTTGACGGGGGTGTGCCCGAGCAGCCGCCCTCCCCAGCCCTATCCCAACACATACTTATCTTGCATATGAGATCTCTTGATCATGAAGATAGTTCTCACAGGTTGAGGTTCATCCTGGCCCCGCTCCCCGCTGGAGATCGCTGATGGGGACAGCAGCGGGGCTTCAGCAGAAGGGTGAGTATGTGTGGCCAGAGACCTCCCTTCCCATGTGCAGGCCTGCAGAGTCTGCCGCGCAGGATGGGGCATGTGGCACTCTTTCTCCCAGGGGCTCTTCCAGATGTAGCTCCTCAGCAGTATTTTTCCCGGGCTGCGCGGCGCTCTCCCCGACTGGCATCCGCCCTGGAACACTGCCTTCCTCAACGCAACATCAGCAGGGGGCCCTGGCCTCATCACCATCCCAGGTCTTTCTCATGTATGTATCATGTATGTGTGTGTGATATATGTATGAATCATATATGTTTGTGATATATATATATATTCCATAGACAAAAAACCTTACTGTTTCACATGTCCCATTAAGGCTTCTTAGACATGATCGAAATTTCAGAAACCTGTTGTAACTCTTCCACTCAAACTCCAAAAAGCAATGAAATTCCGATCATTAAGGCTGACGCCTTAATGGACGTGTTCCTTGCGCAATACAGATATGGTATGCCATCACAGCCTGTGGGTAAGTGCAGATTCAGCACTCTCACAGAGTGAGATTGCTGTCACTCACACAATGGTGGAGCTGCTAATTCACAGATTTGTGTGCTCATTGGAATACACACATGCAGTCTATGCAACTGAAGGTCTGAGCAGTTTTGTGGTGCTCCCATCCCACACAGTGCCCACAACCATCCCATTCAGTCAACACAACAAAGCCACCTTGTTACAACATCCTTCTAACTCCATACATCCATCTCACTTAGTATACACATTTAGCTCCCTCAAACATCTTGGTTAATTGCTAAACTATAAAACCCCATCTACAGTCTATGCATCTACACTTACTTCCCCTATACACCCCCATGCTGCCCGGTCTTCCCCAATCCCTACTGCTGTGTTCTCCCATCTGTGCTAGTCTGTACTAACTTATCTGTACCATCTGTCTTTCCCCACCTGTGCATTGTCTGTACCACCGTTTCCTTCTCTCTGTGCTGCTCAGTGTTTCCTTCTTCAACGTCACTCTGCCTCCTCCAGTACATGGCACACTGTCTTCTCTCCCATCTGCACCAGTTTTCTACCCATCCATGCCAGTGTTTTAAACCCATCTGCACCATTTCCCCCATCTGCACCGCTCTGTCTCCCTTCCCATACTTGCTGCTTAATCTACCCCCTATCCACACCACTCTTACCCTATTCATGTAGCTGACATCCTGAAGGTAAATTTAGTGGATCCTGCGCTCTTGGCAGGGGGATAACCGCCACAGCCCACCCCCCAGTGGTCCGGAAACGCCTCCGTTGTGCAGACCATGCCCTGCCAATGGCATTCTAACGCTGTTTGCACGCCCCCCTCCTTCCCCGCAACCACCTCTGCCTATCAATCAGGCAGGGTGATAGCATCTCACTGGGCTCCTGGGGTACGCACGCGCAGTGCGGCCATTGCACGTGCGCACCTCACAAACTAATTCAGACTGCAATCGCTGCTGCGGTCTGAATTACCCCCTGTGTTTCTCTGTCCCCCCCATTAGTGCTGCTTAGTGTTCCCTCTATCCACACACTTCTGTTCCCCCATCCACACCGCTCTCCTCCCTCCAATCAACAACACTCTTACCTCATCTGAGCAGCTTTGTCTTCCGCTCAGACCTTCAGTTGCATAGACTGCATGTGTGTATTCCAATGAGCACACAAATCTGTGAATTAGCAGCTCCACCATTGTGTGAGTGACAGCAATCTCACTCTGTGAGAGTGCTGAATCTGCACTTACCCACAGGCTGTGATGGCATACCATATCTGTATTGCGCAAGGAACACGTCCATTAAGGCGTCAGCCTTAATGATCGGAATTTCATTGCTTTTTGGAGTTTGAGTGGAAGAGTTACAACAGGCTTCTGAAATTTCGATCATGTCTAAGAAGCCTTAATGGGACATGTGAAACCGTAAGGTTTTTTGTCTATGGAATTTCATCGCTTTTTTTAAATTTATTTTTTTTATTCAGAAATGTAAAATTTCACTGTAAGAATAAACATTTGATTTTTTAAATGTTTAATGAAAATGTTCGTATAACATCACTGTTCTGTGCAAAATTATTTTATTAACCAAACCAAATTGTTTAAGGTCCGTACACACTTAACGATTTAATGAGCGACGTCGCTCATTTTATCGTTAAGTGTGTATGCAGCCAGCGACAAACGATGCGCGGCCCCGCGGGTCGGCAACAATCTTCGCTGTCGGTAGGGCATGCAGGAAGGATGTGGACTGTCGTCCACGACCTTCATGCAGGGCTGGCGGGGGCGTGACGTCACTGAGCGATATGAGCGGTCATATCGCTCAGTGTGTACAGTCGGCCGCCGGCCGGCCCGGGAGGGGAAACATTAGACGATGTAGCTCACAGAGCGACATCGTTTAATGTGTACGGGCCTTTAGACTTTGGTCAAAATATTTTGCTGCCTTTGCAGCTGATGCAGGGAGGGGGGTAGGCGGCAGCAGCCTGTAACTGAGGCTGGAGGTAGGCGTGAAATGCATTGCTTGTACGTGTGAGTGCGTGGTGTCAGGTGCTGCGCGTGTATATGTGTGTGTGTGTGTCAGGTGCTGCGCGTGTATATGTGTGTCAGCTCCTGTGTGTATGTGTGTGTCAGGTGCTGCGTGTATATATGAGTGTGTCTGATGGTGCGTGTGTATGCGTCAGCTGCCGCACGTGTGTGTGTGTGTGTGTCAGGTGTTGCGGGTGTATATGTGTGTGAGTATCAGGTGCTCCACGTGTGTACAAGTGTATGTCTGGTGCTGTGCATGAATACGTATGTCTGTGTCAGGTGATGCGCGTGTACATGAGTGTGCGTCAGGTGCTGCGCGTGTACGTGAGTGTGCATTAGGTGCTGCGCGTGTACATGAGTGTGCGTCAGGTGCTGCGTGTGTACATGAGTGTGCGTCAGGTGCTGCGCATGTACATGTGTGTGCGTCAGGTGCTGCGCGTGTACATGTGTGTGCCTCAGGTGCTGCACGTGTCTATGTGTGTGTGAGTAAGGCACTGCGTGTGTATGTGTGTGTCTGATGGTGTGCGTGTATATGTATGTGTCAGGTGCTGCGTGTATATGCATGTGTCAGGTGCTGCGTGTATATGCATGTGTCAGGTGCTGCGTGTATATGCATGTGTCAGGTGCTGCGTGTATATGCATGTGTCAGGTGCTGCGTGTATATGCATGTGTCAGGTGCTGCATGTTTATTTTATTGTGTCTGATGCTACGTGTGTGTGTGTCAGGTGCCGCACGTGTATGTGTGTGTGTCAGGTGTTGCGCGTGTATGTGTGGGTCAGGTGCTGCATGTTTATTTTATTGTGTCTGATGCTACGTGTGTGTGTGTCAGGTGCCGCACGTGTATGTGTGTGTGTCAGGTGTTGCGCGTGTATGTGTGTGTCAGGTGCCGTTCCCCTTCTTCCCATCCCAGCTCTCTCTGTAGAATACAGCTCTGCACCCAGAGAGAGGGAAAGACTAGGGGGCTGATCACTGCACTGCTCACTTTTTGGTCATGAGTTCGGCCTCCTGTTTCTTCCAGTGCTGTGTTCCTGCAGCCTAGCCCTCCCTGTTGTGCCAGAGAATCAGCCCTTCCTTCCCCTGACAGAGAGAGAAAGCCCGAGGCAGAGACACTCTTCCCGTAGCTGGCCTACCCCCAGTACTTCAGCACTGGCCATGCGGCAGTCAACAAAGGAGACCAGCAGGGGGTTCTGGCAGCATCAGCTGTGGCCGCAGCTGGATCGGGGAGGCCTGCAGTGTCTGAGGTGGGCAACACTTCCTCCGCCGCTGTCACCTTCCCCTGCCGGAGAGAAAGCCAGAGACATACCCTTCCCGCAGCTGGGATACCCCTAGTACCTCAGCGCTGGACAGGCAGAAGTCTATGGAGGGGACCGGCAGGGGTTTCGGGCCGCAGCAGTAGCAGCGGCCGCAGTCAGATCAGGGAGGCCTGCAGGGTCAGAACTGGGCAGCACTTCCACCAACACTGTCACCTCTGTGCTGGGCATGTACACCAGTCCGTACGGACGGAGGTGTCCACAACAGGCAGCAGTATAATGAGTCAGACAAACTCATTACACGCTGCCCACTGCTGCGCCGCATGCCCTCGATGGAGGAAGCCTAGATGCGGTCCCCAGCGGCAGCGAGGGAGAAGGGTGATCACATCACCCTTCAACCCGGCACCTCACAATCAGCTGGGGATCTGCAGTAGCTTCATCTCTCTCTTCCTCTCCCTCTCTGACAGCACAGCAGCCCCTCTGGGTCCCATGTAGCTCTGCCCCCCTGCTCACAGTTCACTCGGCCTCTCCTGATTAAAAAGAAAATAAGAGCCTGACCTGCTGCTCAGTGTCACAATCCTGACTGTAGGTTTTATATTTGGTGACTTACCCCTGCCATCTGTCCTGGATCCTGTGTCTTTTCACTCACGGAGTTAAACAGCTTGTCAGTTTTCCTGAGTTCTCTGCCTGAGAGGTAATAGGTAATCAGCTCCACCTGTGGTGATCTCCTGTGTGAGGCTGAATTCAGTAATCTAAAAGCAAGCATCCTGTGTTTTGCAGAAGTCCAGGCTTCAGTGTTCTCTTGGCCTGCTAGGCCTCATTCTACATCACAGCCTTGGCTAGAGTAGTCACATGACAGTGACATCACCTAATCCTGCCCACCAATCATCAAGGACCAGGAAGTATAAATCAGGAGGCTGAGTTGGAATCTGGGCCAGTTCTTTGCGTCACATACAGCCTTGTGTGGGTCTTAAGCTGAGCTCCCTAAAGGTAACCTTTGTACCTAAGTTCCTGTGGAAACTCTGTTCCCTTGTTACCGTTTGGTTTACTTGTGTGTTGCCATTTGATTTCACCATTTCCCTGAGTCTCAATGTAAAGGTACAGCTGCAATGTTTCGTCTTAAAGGCACAGTACTGAATTCCCTGTTCTCCACTGAAAACCACAGCTGTCGTGTTTCAGTTTTACTACTGTTGTAGTTGGGATCTCCAGGGCTCAGCATCTCCATGCTTCCAGCATCTCCGTGCTTCCAGCATCTCCGTGCCTCAGCATCTCCGTGCCTCAGCACCTCCGTGCTTCCAGCACCTCCGTGCCACAGCACCTCCGTGCCTCAGTACCTCCGTGCCTCCGTACCTCAGTACCTCCGTGCCTCCGTACCTCAGTACCTCCGTGCCTCAGTACCTCCGTGCCTCAGTACCTCCGTGCCTCAGTACCTCCGTGCCTCAGTACCTCCGTGCTTCCAGCACCTCTGTGCCACAGCACCTCCGTGCCACAGCACCTCCGTGCCTCAGCACCTCCGTGCCTCAGTACCTCCGTGCCTCAGTACCTCCGTGCTTCCAGCACCTCAGTATCTCCGTGACTCAGCATCTCCGTGCCTCAGTACCTCCGTGCCTCAGTACCTCCGTGCTTCCAGCACCTCAGTATCTCCGCGACTCAGCATCTCCGTGCCTCAGCACCTCAGTGCCTCAGCATCTCCGTGCCTCAGTGCCTCAGTACCCCCGTGCTTCCAGCACCTCCGTGCCACAGCACCTCCGTGCCACAGCACCTCCGTGCCTCAGTACCTCCATGCCACAGCATCTCCGTGCTTCCAGCACCTCCGTGCCTCAGCACCCCTACGCACCCCAGTGTCTCTACGCACCCCAGTGTCTCTACGCATCTCCAAGCACCTCAGTGTCTCCAAGCACCTCAGTGTCTCCAAGCACCTCAGTGTCTCCAAGCACCTCAGTGTCTCCAAGCACCTCAGTGTCCGCAAGCACCTCAGTGTCCGCAAGCACCTCAGTGTCTCCAAGCACCCCGTGCCCTTTAGCACAATTATACCTGGTATTCTTCACTGATTCATCAGTGCCTTTCCAGTTCTGTCTTTCAGGAGACCTTCAGCATGCCTCCTGTCTGCCGACCTAATCCTGCATGAGGAGAACCTAGATTCGGCCATCTCTGCTGCGGTTCCTCTTCCCAGTCACCGGAGGAAACCCAGAGTCCACAGCATTTCCAAACCAGGTCAGTGGTAGTATTCACATAATCCTCCAGTCGCCCGCACAGACTTCACTACACCGGGTTCACAGAAACCTCAGTCATGACACTCAGATGCGAGGAGGGGACGGGCGGTAGGTCCTCTGTGAGTACACTACACAGTCAAAATTAACTCTGACTCCTCACAACAGTGTGGACTGCAGGCGACGTCAGATGCCAATTTGGGTGTGCTTGCCGCACTACCTGCCCATCAAGCCCAACGTGGCATTTTGTATTAGGAACCCTATAACAGCATTCCGACATCCCTCCCTATACACTGCCGCTCTCATACATCCGTACACCGCCACTCTCATACATCCGCACACTGCCGCTCTCACACAACTGTACACTGTTGCTCTCATACATCCATACACTGCCGCTCTCATACATCCGTACAACCCCGCTCTCATACATCCGTACAACCCCGCTCTCATACATCCGTACAACCCCGCACTCTTACAGCCGCACTCTTACAGCCGTACTCTTACAGCCGTACTCTTACAGCCGCACACTGCCGCACTCTTACAGCAGCACACCGCCGCACGCATACAGCCGCACACCATCGCACTCATACAGCCGCACACCGACGCAGTTATACAGCCGTACATTGCCGCTCTCATACATCCGCACACTGCCGCTCTCATACATCCGCACACTGCCGCTCACATCTATACATACATAGCCTCCATACATCTACACATCCAATCCCCACGCAAGGGAACACTGAAATCACTATCACTTTTCCCCGGGGTGTGACCTGTCAAAGTCAGAAAAATGTCTCAATGCACGTTGCCATATTTGCACCGCACACTGGTCCGCGCTGCGCGTGCGTACGCTCTCCCGTGGAGGCGCATACCCGCAATAGCGTGCACACGCAGGCGCGGTATGCGTATTTACGGTAGAGTTTATGTGGTCGTAGCGTGCGACTCATTCGTTACATATTTTCACAATTAATGTAGTTTATAGATCATGGTCCCTTTGATAGATTCTGAAAGTTTGGTTAAAATACAATGTCCCAGAGCTGAGGAATCCCTCTTTATATCGTACGAAGGGTCTAACAGGAATCATACAGCAGTGTTTGGTACCCATCGGAAGAGTATTTAATTAGCAATATTCCGGTGTTGGTTTGGAGCGTATTAATCGCTCGTGCGAATAGTTATGGACATAAGAAGTTTATGTCCATTTCTATTATTTACACATACTCAGGTATGCGGCGGGAAACCCAGTTTCCCACCCACCTGAGCTGTTGGAAATCGTCACAGCCCACCTGTATGAATCACCCTATGACCTTTTGTTATGATGCAGGGCCGAATTCCTTCGGCCAATGGACAATGGGATTGTAGGACCAGGAGATTGCATTGTGTGTGGGGCATAAATAGGCAGGCCGACCACATCCAGCTCTCACTCTCTCATCAACGGTTATCTGCTGATAGCCGGGAGCTGGATATCGAGGCGCAGGCGATCATACCCTTTGTGCGTAAGTTTCTCTCCGTAATCATTGTCTTTCTGTGAGCCAATTTCTCTCTCTCTCTCTCTCTATCTCTCTCTCTCCTCTTTTCTCTTATATCTCTCATAGTATTATAGTATTGTACTGTATTGCATTTAGGTCAGTGTAGTATTGTCTTTTTGTATTTATTGTTTAGTTTATGTGGTTAGGAAGTCTCTGTTATATTGTAGTGTATCATTTGTACTGTTATCCCCTTTTACAAGTATATTAGATATAATACAGTTAATAGGCTTTGGAACCTAAACCAGTATCTGTGCATTTTCTATAGTGTTAAGTGTTCACTTGAGCGTCGGTGACGCTCAAGCAGCTTTGTAGTTAGTCAGGTTACACAAGGTTGCACTTACACCCTGTACTCACATTAAGGTATTCAGTGTATTTCATTGGTATAAGGTTTTAACATAAAGGTATAGTGTTGTGAGCGTCTGCATCGCTGGTGACCTCCTCGTGGTCTCGAGCGTACGCTACGCTACAGCGAATCATTCCGCTAGACATAGCCAATAACGTGTCCTGTGATCACTGGGCCGTGAGCGAACGTGACGCTTGAGCGTCTCGCCTACGGCTGAGCGATCGCTACGCCAATAGCGTACCATTACGGTACTTCTTAAGTAAACAGCGTACAGTGTTCTTAGCTTCACAAAGGGTTGTTTATACGACAAGGAATTTAGCATTGTCAATTGGGGACTCGTCCTATACTTCTCACATCTGCACTAGGTAGATCAGCAGACATTATCCCCCAGCAAAGGGTGGGAGGTTGTCTCGCAGTTGCTGACGGGATAAGCGTCTGCTTCGCTTAGATAAAGAGTGCTGAAGGAACCCGGTAACCGGAAGTAAGAACAAAACGCTTGTGTCTTTTTAAAACTGTTTATTTTTCTTTTGTCTTGCGTACGCACGCATATATCTGCATTTCTGTTTCATTTTCGTATATCACTATTCCTGTTTGCCAATTTTATAGTTGATAGAAAGTGCTAAAAAGAGATTTGCTGTTATTTCATAGTAAAGGTAATAGTTAAAGTATAGAACAACACACGATTTGTCTAGGAGATAAGGCAGTCAGTGTGGATTGCGGTAGATGATCAGGGATCATTTACATTGATAAAAGTATATATTGTGTTACGGTGGATCTTTGCATTGCGTACACGTGTCACTAACAAAGACTTGCGTACGCAATCCTAAGGCAGACGCACGCAGCGTTCATTACGCAACGTAGCGTCCGGTTACGCCCACGTAGCTCGTCACGAAAAGTTGAAATAGCGCAAAGGCGATAATTAACGCACAGCGGTAGATAACGCGACGCGGTAAATAACGCAAATCTATTTTTGGAAAAATCTGAAATTTAGTTTAACAGATCCTGCTCCTAATTGGTAACACTTTTGGCCTAAAGACAATTTCTGCGCAGAAATAGATATAGAAACAAAGTGTACATGTGTTGAGTGAGTGTGTTTTGTATACAAAAGTTTATATAACTTTAAGGTGGAACCAAAAGGAAAGCCGGGTACTCGTCAAGGGACATACGTGTAAGTGACATATACGGTGGCTAGGGAGGCATCCCTGGTTAAATAATATTTGAGCATTAGAGTATAGCGGACCATAAGGTAACAAGACCAGGAGGTCATAAGGTAACAAGACCAGGAGGTCATAAGGAACAAGACCAGGAGGTCATAAGGTAAAAGGTCCGCTATAAAAGTCCAGTGGCACAACGCCTGGGGTGTTGGTGCAGAACCCATATAGGCCATAAGCTCTTGCTGAAGGAATCGCGGCCGGAAACATCGATTCCATTTGATCATTCAGTACATAACAAGTAGTGCTTGTGTACTGAACGATTGGACCGCACGTAATTGTGTGCAGTAGTTAGTAATCTGACCTAATACCATTAGAGTAAAGTGGTCACAAACGCTATTTGTACATTCTGACGTGATTTGTGTAATTTTTTATTTTTGGAAGGGAAGTTCGCTGGTCACTCAGGAACTATCTAACAACCCCACCTTTACTGGAAAGAGTAAGTGTCCTGCGGGTAACCCTCATATGTTCCAGTAAACTGAAGGTTCCATAGGGGCCCTGTATCGAGTACGCCAGCACCACGTCGGTGTGATCAGGTCGTATTGGTCGAGGTGGGCGAGTGAGTGGGGTACTCGGTAAACCGCCACCGCCGGCCTACTGTGGAGTAATTTGGTTGTCTGAAAAGGCTTGCTGAAAACCTTGATACAGAGATCCAAGGAGGACTAAGCAACACCTGCAGACTATGGGGGCCAGTTGCTCAGGTAGGGGGCGATCAACCCTGGTTCAGGTTGATTCTGTGAACCGACCAGTTGGGTCGGCACGATATGTAATGTGTGAAAAATATGGAAGTCACACCGAATCTTTATGTGATGAATGGGAGAGAATGACTGTACAAGACAGGGACAAATTCCCAAGAATAGGTAGCTTCAGTCCAGAAGTGTTACAAAATTTAAGGAGGAGGATATGTCTCGTAAAATCAACAAAGAGACGAATTCAGCATCATGATTATTTACAGTTATGGCACCAGGAAGGTGAGATACAGAGAGGTTTGGCTCTGGCGGCAGGATCTGGGGCAGTCAGGAAGTTGATTGCCACAGCTCCTCCTCCACCATACATTGCAGGAGAGAAGTTGATTGCGGAGAGAAACGCACTGGGTTGTAAAACACAAACTCTTAGTAACACTGTAAATGTTAATGATGTTAACCAAATAACTCATGCAAGTATTAACCCGTGCAAGTTGTACTCTGTTTTGAACCTTCCTCAGGAGTGTGATCAAGAAGAAGATTCGGCAACAATTTCAGCTCTCTCTCTTGCGGCCACCATAGCAGAGACCACAGTAGGCACAGCAACACCCACGAGATTAGTGAAAGCCCCTAGCGGAGGGATAGGTGAGGTCGTGTCAACGGGTAAGTACGGCACCATGCACTACACTGAAACAATTGTACCACAACAAGCAGTAGAATCTACACAGGAAGAGGCTGTTAGAATTGCTCCTGTAAGGGTAATAGCAGTTCCCAATGGAAAAACAGATGTGTCTGGAGCCACTCCCATAAGGAACATTGCCATGTACACTCCATTTTCCCGAATGGAATTAAGAACAATAGTGTCCGAATTTCCTGACCCCAGGAAGGATTTAGTTGCTAGCCAAAAATACATCAGGGATCTAGGTAACACTGTAGAACCCAACAACAAGGATTGGCAGATACTGCTAAGAGCTTGTTTACCTTCCAATGTTGATGCAACTCAGTTTTTAGCTGATTGTGCATTGGATAAAGATGTACCGCTTACAGACGTGTACAACAAGGATAATGTAAAAAGGATAAATTTACAGCTAAAAGAGTATTTCCCAGCCGTTGTTAAATGGAATAAAATATTTTCCATTAAGCAAAAGGAGTCCGAAACGGCAACAGAATATTTTCACCGGGCACTATTAGAAATGGCAAAGTACACTGGTATAGAAGACATTAAGACCAACCCAAACCATCGAGAAGTAGCAGTATCTGTACTGATGGATGGTTTGAAGGAAACATTAAAGACTAGGGTTCAGACCACGCAACCATGCTGGCGAGGTCTGTCAGTGTCCACATTGAGAGAGGCTGCTATTGATCACGACAGAAATATCACTAGGCACAGGGAGTCGCAAAGTGATAAGTTGATGTCCGTAAGTATACAGGCGCTGACCACAAGGCAGCCTGCGTATGTACCACCGAATCCTGTGGGTAAGGCAAGTGTAATAACATGTTTTTCTTGTAACAGACCGGGACACTATGCACGAGAATGTAGAACAAAGAATGTACAAAGATCTTTTCAACCCCCTAGACAACAACACAACACACGACATTGGGAGCAGGGTCCACAGTAAAGCACATACATATAGTCAAGACCCAGTATCCCTTGGTAACAGCCGAGCAGACGAAGCCGCAAAGCTTGCAGCTGCTACCCCCACACGGACAAACACCACACAGTTGATGGTATTTAATACCATCAACACACAGAAGTTGTGTGAGATGCAGAATTTGTGTTCCACACAGGAAAGAGCAGTCTGGAAGGCAAAGGGATATGGCCAGGAGTCCTCAGGGCTCTGGACGGATGGACACGGTAAACCAGTGGCCCCCAGGGCATACCTTCCATGCCTGGCTGAAGCAGCTCACGGGCTGACTCATCTAGGCAGGGAGGGGATGTGCAAATTGGTAAGAGCATACTGGTGCGCCCCAGGATTCTCCTCTCATGCGGGTAAAAGAGCAATGTCATGCCTTACCTGTCTGAGAAAGAATATTGGAAAAGCAATACCTACAGAACCATCCCATATCCCACCTGCCGGCGGCCCTTTTCAAGTAATACAAATTGACTTCATTCAATTACCCCCATGTAGAAATTTGAAATATGTACTTGTTTGTATAGATGTTTTCTCGAATTGGGTCGAAGCTTTTCCAGCAGCTACAAATACCGCTATGTTTACAGCTAAGAAAATTGTGCAGGAATTTGTATGTAGATATGGTATCCCTAGAATCATTGAAAGTGATAGGGGTACCCATTTTACAGGTGATGTCTTTCAAGGAATGTGTAAGTTGATGGGAATTGATAGCAAGCTGCACACTCCGTACCGTCCACAGGCGAGTGCGAAGGTCGAAAGAGTGAACAGCACTATTAAAAATAAATTGAGTAAAGTAATGGCAGAGACAGGATTGACGTGGCCAGAAGCTTTACCCATTGTTTTGTATAGCATCAGAACCACTCCCAGGTCCCCTCTTAACTTGTCCCCTTTTGAAATTCTGTTTGGTCGACAACCGCATGTCATGATTAACCCTCAGGATGATTTGAAATGTAACAATGAAGTAACTGTAAAATACTTGATTAACATGAGTAAGCAGTTGAGGAATCAAAATGATAATCTGAAGTTGGTGATTCCTGATTTACCAGATAGTAATTGTCATGACATTGAACCTGGGGATTATGTAATGATACGAAATTTTCTACGCTCAGGTTGTCTTATTGATAGATGGGAAGGACCATACCAGGTCTTATTGACCAGCACCACAGCATTGAAGGTTGCTGAGAGAGAGACTTGGGTCCATTCATCCCACTGCAAAAAGGTTGCTGATCCAGAGAAGTCCCGTGATAAGGAACAGACGGTAAAGGTTGTATCACTAGAGTGTCTGTTCCAGGAGGACTGAGGCGGCTCCTGAGCCTTGAAGATCGAAAGCAGCTGTCGACTCCCCTCTCCCTTTTATTGTTTTCTCCACTTCCCATCCCCTCTCCCTTAAAAATTTCTTTTTCCCCCTTCTCATTCTTCTCTATTTCCTCCTCAAAGATGGACTTGCCCCAAGAGACTGTGATCCGGATTTTGATGTTAACCATGATGTTGACCAGAGCAGTCTGTTCCGGCGAGAGTACCATAGAGGTCGAGAGAGGTTCTGGAATGGGTTCCGATTATGATGATGGAGGCGTAGTTTTCCAAGATCAACCAAACCAACAAGCAAAGGCGAGTATCAGAAAACGATCCGATAGAAGAAATTGTGATGGATTGTTAGCTGAAGAAAATTGTATCTGTAGGCTCTGTGATAATCTGGTTGAAGATGGATGCATAAAGAAATGCCAATCTAGTTTTAATATCCATATGGACCGGCATCCATTGAGTGACTATCACTCTCTAGTGGGTAATGTGTTAAACAAGACCGATTGTTGGGTATGCTCTCAAGTACCTCAGGGTCACAGTAAATCAGGGCTAGTACCATTTCCTTTAACGTTAGGGGAGGTACTTGAGCTAAGTGGTGGGAGACCGGTGGACCGGAGGTTTAACATCTCCAGCCCTCCTAGTTTGAAGCTCCACCAATACCATGTGGATAGGTCCCTCTTATGTTTTAACATCTCCAATCCCAGAAAACCGGGAAATTGGGAAGTGTCATGGAGCAACCTTACCATGACCTTTTCACACAGAGCAGATAGAATGCCTACAGATACAGAGCTCGTACGCCATATAGCCAGTAGAGGAAAATCTTTTCGGTATCGATATACCCTAGGAAATAGGATTACTAGAGTTGGAGAGGTATCACCAGGATACTGTGCACATATCGTACAAACCGATACGTGCATTAGGCAGATGGAAGAATTAGGGTCAGGAGATTTCACCTGGAAGGTTTGTAACATGGTCATGTCCTTCTCCGTCCCATATGTTCTCCCCGATGATGCATATTTCATATGCGGGAGAAAGGCGTACAAGTGGCTTGCCCCAAACTCTGAAGGATTGTGTTATATTGGAAAAGTATTGCCTGAAGTGATGACTGTTACACATGACAAAATGAAGGACATACACCGTGGTGCCCAAGCTCCTTATACTCACACTCATTACGAGCACCGAGTTAAAAGACAACTGTCAGAAAGGTTAGAGCATCCGGCCTCTGATCTTATCCATGAATCCACCGGGATTCAGGTTCTGGTAGCGTTAGATTTCACTCGCACCGCTCGAGGTGTGATGAATTATAGATACATTTCCGCACTCGCCAATTTGTTAGATAATATCACTGAAATGTATGATGACACGTTTAGATACACTGGAAGAGAACTTCAAGCTTACAAAACAGAACTAGTTCAGCATAGGATGGTTCTTAATTATCTTACAGCAGTAACAGGCGGATATTGTGTTACATTGGCAACACAGTACGGCATAAAGTGTTGCACGTATATCACAAATAGCACCGAGGATCCGGTAGAGGTCATAGACCAAAAGATGGACGATATTCTGCAATTAAAGTGGGAATTTCGTCGAAAACACAATCTCACCCTTGCTGCTGTAGGTAATGAGCTGACTAGTTGGGTGTCATGGTTGAACCCGCGAAATTGGTTCTCCGGTTTAGGAGACTGGGCTCAAGGAGTCATAATGGATGTTGGAAAGTTTCTACTATGTATCTTGGGTGTCGTTATATCGATTGGATTGATATTTAGATGCGGGCAGGCTTTAATGAGGTGCAAACAAAGTACAAAAGTGATGAGCTTGAGGAGTGAGGAAACCGTAATTAACCTGGATTTGATTTATGACCCAATGATAGAAACCAGAATGTGATGAAAATGCGATTATACGGTCCGTTTCTTTCACCTGTTTTTCTGCTTTTCTCCAAGATACAAAGACCCCCTTGGACGAGGAAGCTGACGAGACGAGATGTATACAGACAACGGATTGACCAAAGAAGAAGATTTGACAACTTTAAATATGGACACTTGATGAACTTTGCCATGGATCCCCAGTTTCCCTAGTACTTTTAAACTCACGCTAGCCCAACATTTTTTGTAAATCTGATGGCTCAGACAAAGCTATTTGCTCATGCCCAAGGAGCAATACAGCGCAAAGAAGACGACTCTCAACAGATACCGAAAACAACTTCGACGACAGATGTACATTTCCCTGACATAGAATATCATTGCATTTTTCGTAAGTGTTCTTTATCTTCATCTCTGCAACCCCCAGGTAACGACACACATAGACGATAGGGAATACAGGCACAGATAGCAGCAACCACATACCTCCCCCATTCATGTATCATCAACTAAAATGTGCATCCCCATTTTGTTACAACCACAGCCGAAATGAGCTCGGTAGAGTTTGACAGCCCATCCACAGACCTGTACCACAGGACAAGAAGGAATTCAAATGTATACTTCGCAATACCTCGAAGCTTGATTTACCACACGTACGGCACGATGATACATGACCCTCCAAACATGGACTCATACACACATGCTTCTACTTTCTCACTAGGTCATACCCTCTTCACACCTACTCCACTCTTCTCCCCTACCCAACCATGGAAATCAATTAACCCCTGACTTACATTTTTCTCCTTAAATGTTTTGTGGCAGTTATTATTGACTGCCAAAGGGTGGACTGTCAAAGTCAGAAAAATGTCTCAATGCACGTTGCCATATTTGCACCGCACACTGGTCCGCGCTGCGCGTGCGTACGCTCTCCCGTGGAGGCGCATACCCGCAATAGCGTGCACACGCAGGCGCGGTATGCGTATTTACGGTAGAGTTTATGTGGTCGTAGCGTGCGACTCATTCGTTACATATTTTCACAATTAATGTAGTTTATAGATCATGGTCCCTTTGATAGATTCTGAAAGTTTGGTTAAAATACAATGTCCCAGAGCTGAGGAATCCCTCTTTATATCGTACGAAGGGTCTAACAGGAATCATACAGCAGTGTTTGGTACCCATCGGAAGAGTATTTAATTAGCAATATTCCGGTGTTGGTTTGGAGCGTATTAATCGCTCGTGCGAATAGTTATGGACATAAGAAGTTTATGTCCATTTCTATTATTTACACATACTCAGGTATGCGGCGGGAAACCCAGTTTCCCACCCACCTGAGCTGTTGGAAATCGTCACAGCCCACCTGTATGAATCACCCTATGACCTTTTGTTATGATGCAGGGCCGAATTCCTTCGGCCAATGGACAATGGGATTGTAGGACCAGGAGATTGCATTGTGTGTGGGGCATAAATAGGCAGGCCGACCACATCCAGCTCTCACTCTCTCATCAACGGTTATCTGCTGATAGCCGGGAGCTGGATATCGAGGCGCAGGCGATCATACCCTTTGTGCGTAAGTTTCTCTCCGTAATCATTGTCTTTCTGTGAGCCAATTTCTCTCTCTCTCTCTCTCTATCTCTCTCTCTCCTCTTTTCTCTTATATCTCTCATAGTATTATAGTATTGTACTGTATTGCATTTAGGTCAGTGTAGTATTGTCTTTTTGTATTTATTGTTTAGTTTATGTGGTTAGGAAGTCTCTGTTATATTGTAGTGTATCATTTGTACTGTTATCCCCTTTTACAAGTATATTAGATATAATACAGTTAATAGGCTTTGGAACCTAAACCAGTATCTGTGCATTTTCTATAGTGTTAAGTGTTCACTTGAGCGTCGGTGACGCTCAAGCAGCTTTGTAGTTAGTCAGGTTACACAAGGTTGCACTTACACCCTGTACTCACATTAAGGTATTCAGTGTATTTCATTGGTATAAGGTTTTAACATAAAGGTATAGTGTTGTGAGCGTCTGCATCGCTGGTGACCTCCTCGTGGTCTCGAGCGTACGCTACGCTACAGCGAATCATTCCGCTAGACATAGCCAATAACGTGTCCTGTGATCACTGGGCCGTGAGCGAACGTGACGCTTGAGCGTCTCGCCTACGGCTGAGCGATCGCTACGCCAATAGCGTACCATTACGGTACTTCTTAAGTAAACAGCGTACAGTGTTCTTAGCTTCACAAAGGGTTGTTTATACGACAAGGAATTTAGCATTGTCAGACCACAGCCAGCCACTACTCCGGCCACCTTCTTGTGACACCAAAATGCATCTTACCTATCATCAGGGTGGTGCTGCTGCTGGGGGCAGGTTGCTGCCTCAGTCTCCTAGTTGGTGCTGCGATTGGAGGGGGTACTGCTTCCCTGTGCTGCCACTGTCTCCCGGATCATCGTGCCGCTGGCTGAATTGCAGCTTGACGCTACTGCTGCCGGGAGTAACAGCTTCCTGACTGTTGTTGCTGGTGGCTGCCTACTGCTCATTGCCGCCGGAACACTGACCGGCTCGGTAGTGATGCTGGCGGAGGAGTAGTGGCGATGGGGTGGTGCCTGCTCCCTTCCCTCGAGCATGCCGCAGTGTAAAAAAAAAAATAATAGAGAGCATACCAGGGTGAGTCTGTATGGATCACAGTGATTACACGGGGCACAGCATAAGGACACCTTGCTGTGAGGGGCTCTGCCCACACAGATTGCTGCACCCTCTCTGATGTCAGCCGCTGCCCTCTCGTTCTCTGGGCGGCCAGTTCCAGTGTGAGGTAGGAGAGGAAGAGAACACACAGGTGTTAGGCGCTGTGGTCCGCGATGTCCTCGCGGCCCGGCGCCTAGCAACTAGGGACGCCGAGCGTGCTAGCCGCCGGCTCCCTAGCAACGCTAGGACGCCGGGCGCGCTGAGCCGCCTGGACCCTAGCAACGGGGACGCCACGGATGGACTGCGCTCCCCTTGCAGTGTCAATCAAGTGAACTACACACACACACTTGTCTTCTGGTCGTGCAGCAAGGCAGCTGCACGGCATTGTGCTAATCAGGCTCTGAACTTCTGATTGAAGGACTCCCTGCTAAATACCTTCCCAGTGCTTCACACAGACGCCGGTAATAGCTTCCTGCATGCTGCTTTGGTTTGCTGACGTCTGTTCCAGTTCTGCTGTGTCCGGTCATTCCTGTCCTCAGAGTTCCTGAATCTTAGTGTTGTCATCTCTTCCCAAGGAGTCTTCCAGTCCTCATTTACCCGCAACAGTCGCTAGAGGATCTCGTGTGGTTTTCGTGAGTGGCGGCTCTGCCGCGTGCTGCGGCCTAGGCCGCTTTATTTTGTATTCTGTGTTGGTGCATTTGCGGAGGTTTACGCTCCCACACTCCTCTCCGGAACTCGCCGGTGCCGGGTAGAAGAGTGGACAAGTGGGTATTTTGGTTGTCCTTTTCCCTGGCGGTTTTCCGCACATACTCTAGTTTAAAGTTAGTTTTGAGCCCCTGGCTTTGTTGTTTAGTAGAGGGCCCCTTGTTATCACCCTGTCTCGGATTTCTCTTTGTCTCCCATTAAGACCTGAGGGGGCATCGGAGTTGGGCAGACGTTATCCGCCCTTCAAACGCGGCTGCCATGGGCCCAAGCAACCATAGTCTCGCAAGAGATTTCTGACAGCACGGGCGAGACAACGGAGATAGGGCGCCAGGGGCTATTCCCGTTCCCACTCCCTTTCCAAGCATTACGTTCCAGTACTCAGGTCCTTGCTATAAGATATCCCCAGACCAGAGTATTGGAATCATAACAGGAGAGCAGCCCTGATATATAACAGAGGTGGAAGTTCTATAGGCAGCAGAGACGGAGACCAGCCAGCCAGTCTCCCAGTGCCCTGATCACTACACGCCGCCAGCACAGCATTACAGGAGGGTCCTATAGTGCTGCCCTGAGCTAACAGGTGTGTGTACCAGTGTGCTGCGCCCTGGTGTCTCTGAGAGGGGTGAGGTCACCGCGCCGCTTTAGTATATGGCTTTTCCTTAGTACTGTAAGTTACAGCCCTGCACTAGTAGTGGCAACTCTGCCTTATGTGAACCTGTGAGGTTATTTTCCTATTTACAGAATAACCGGGGAGAAGGCGGCCATATTGCGGCTCTCAAGAGAAGGCACTCTAGTACACCCCCTGCTGGCGGCCACTGCGCAGGCGCAACAAATTGAAATGCCCGATCTCTATAATGGGGCATATTTCTCTTAATTAAAAAAAACCTGTAACTTTCTGAAAAACCACAACCCCAAAAGGCACTTCACAGGGACATGCTCTATCTAATAAAACAAACCCCAAGTCATATATATATATATATATATATATATATATAATAAGATTTTACTCACCGGTAAATCTATTTCTCGTAGTCCGTAGTGGATGCTGGGACTCCGTAAGGACCATGGGGAATAGCGGCTCCGCAGGAGACTTGGCACAACTAAAGAGAGCTTTAGGACTACCTGGTGTGCACTGGCTCCTCCCCCTATGACCCTCCTCCAGACCTCAGTTAGGATACTGTGCCCGGAAGAGCTGACACTAAGGAAGGATTTTGAATCCCGGGTAAGACTCATACCAGCCACACCAATCACACCGTACAACTCGTGATATTATACCCAGTTAACAGTATGACAACAACGGAGCCTCTGCACAGATGGCTCTCAACAATAACCCTTTTGTTAACAATAACTATGTACAAGTACTTGGGATGGGCGCCCAGCATCCACTACGGACTACGAGAAATAGATTTACCGGTGAGTAAAATCTTATTTTCTCTGACGTCCTAAGTGGATGCTGGGACTCCGTAAGGACCATGGGGATTATATCAAAGCTCCCAAACGGGAGGGAGAGTGCGGATGACTCTGCAGCACCGAATGAGCGAACTCTAGGTCCTCCTCAGCCAGGGTGTCAAACTTGTAAAATCTTGCAAATGTGTTTGACCCCGACCAAGTAGCAGCTCGGCAAAGTTGTAAAGCAGAGACCCCTCGGGCAGCCGCCCAAGAAGAGCCCACCTTCCTCGTGGAATGGGCTTTTACTGATCTAGAATGCGGCAGTCCCGCCGCAGAATGACAGTCCTGTACCACAAATCTGAGGTACTCCTGGTGAGGAGAGTAAATGGGGACATGCAGGTAAGCATCCTTGATGTCCAGTGATACCATGTAATCCCCTTCCTCCAGGCTTGAGATAACCGCCCTGAGCGATTCCATCTTGAACTTGAACCGTTTTATATACGTGTTCAAAGATTTAAAATTTAAAATGGGTCTCACCGAACCGTCCGGTTTCGGTACCACAAACATTGTGGAATAGTAACCCCTTCCTTGTTGAAGGAGGGGTACCTTGACTATCACCTGCTGCAAATACAGCTTGTGAATTTGCCTCCATCACAGCCTCCCTGTCCAAGGGAGATGTTGGCAAGGCAGATTTTAGGAAACGGCGAGGGGGAGACGTCTCGAATTCCAGCTTGAATCCCTGAGACACTAAATAAATGGTGATGGACATCTAGCTGCCAGCAGCAGACAGGCTTAATATTGTTACAATGTCTAGTTCTTGTCTACGCCTTCCATTGTCTCTCCTCATTGCAACAACTCCAGTGGCTGCACAGTAATACTAGCCACCGATGGCTGTTTTATTACTGGAGACTGATAATGCTGCAGCTGCACACTGGTGGTCATTCCGAGTTGTTCGCTCGGTAATTTTCTTCGCATCGCAGCGATTTTCCGCTAACTGCGCATGTGCAATGTTCGCAGTGCGACTGCGCCAAGTAAATTTGCTATGCAGTTAGGTATTTTACTCACGGCATTACGAGGTTTTTTCTTCGTTCTGGTGATTGTAATGTGATTGACAGGAAGTGGGTGTTTCTGGGCGGAAACAGGCCGTTTTATAGGAGTGTTTGAAAAAACGCTACCGTTTCTGGGAAAAACGCGGGAGTGGCTGGAGAAACGGGGGAGTGTCTGGGCGAACGCTGGGTGTGTTTGTGACGTCAAACCAGGAACGACAAGCACTGAACTGATCGCACTGGCAGAGTAAGTCTCGAGCTACTCAGAAACTGCAAAGAGAAGTCTTTTCGCAATATTGCGAATCTTTTGTTCGCAATTTTGCTAAGCTAAGATTCACTCCCAGTAGGCGGCGGCTTAGCGTGTGCAAAGCTGCTAAAAGCAGCTTGCGAGCGAACAACTCGGAATAAGGGCCACTTTCCTGTCTTGCAGCTACAATTAGATCTGTGTGGGACTTCTGTATCATTTACAAACTAAAGGATATTATTTATTAATCCATTAGGTTTGAAAACTGAAATTTTGTGAGCAGACAAATATAAATTTGCAACCCAACATGTCAGATTTTCAGATTTAATAAAACCTGCCGGAAAAAGTGCGATATTAAAAAAAATAAAATCTGTTTGATAAATAATGCACCAAAGCCCCATACTTACTGTCACCAAAGTACATGATACCTAACACGTATATACTTAACAATTCCGTAAAGGCAAGTAATCAGAGAACAAAATCAGTGTCCACTAGAATGTGCGCTTGTAATCTGGAGCGTTTGCTTTGCAGTTTTTCCGATGCAAGCTGCTTCACTCACTTTGGTTCAGCGCAAGTGACTACACTAAATTGAAGTCTCCTCTGCTGAACCCCCTTGACTCCAAGGGCCGAATGTACGTCTGAGTTGGCCAGAGGTGCCGTTTCCAGGCCGAACTTTGGAAGTTTTTTTAAAAGTTCCAATCATTTACAAGGCATGGTTTTGCCTTGTAAATGATTGGGACTAAGGGGGTAATTCCAAGTTGATCGCAGCAGGAAATTTTTTAGCAGTAGGGCAAAACCAGGGGGGTCATTCCGAGTTGTTCGCTCTGTAAATTTTTTCGCATCGCGATTTTCCGCTTAGTGTGCATGCGCAATGTCCGCAGTGCGACTGCGCAAAGTAAATTTGCTATGCAGTTAGGTTTTTTACTCACGGTTTTTTCTTCGTTCTGGTGATCGTAATGTGATTGACAGGAAGTGGGTGTTTCTGGGCGGAAACTGGCCGTTTTATGGGTGTGTGCGAAAAAACGCTACCGTTTCTGGGAAAAACGCGGGAGTGGCTGGAGAAACGGAGGAGTGTCTGGGCGAACGCTGGGTGTGTTTATGACGTCAAACCAGGAACGACAAGCACTGAACTGATCGCAGATGCCGAGTAAGTCTCGAGCTATTCAGAAACTGCACAGAGATGTCTTTTCGCTATATTGCAAATCTTTTGTTCGCAATTTTAAGAAGCTAAGATTCACTCCCAGTAGGCGGCGGCTTAGCGTGTGTAAAGCTGCTAAAAGCAGCTTGCGAGCGAACAACTCGGAATGAGGGCCCATGTGCACTGCAGGAGGGGCAGATATAACATTTGCAGAGAGAGTTAGATTTGGGTGGGTTATATTGTTTCTGTGCAGGGTAAATACTGGCTGCTTTATTTGTACACTGCAATTTAGATTGCAGATTGAACCATACTTGCCTACTCTCCCGGAATGGGCGGGAGGCTCCCGAAAATCGGGTGACCCTCCCGCCCCCCCGGAAGAGCAGGCAAGTCTCCCGATTTTTTAGGGTCCCCCCTGCCCGGCCGCCCACTTAGTGAGTAAAGTGGGCGGTCCGGGCAGTCGATGACGCGATTCTTGCTGAATCGCGTCATCGTAGCAACGCCCCCTGCAGTATAATGCCGGTAATCGCGGCATTACATAGCAGTGGGCGTGGCTTAAATGAAGTGCCGTGATAACCCCTCCCCTGTTCCGCCTCCGTCCACCCCTGTTTTGCCTTCGCCCCGCCCCCTATCCGTGTCATAACCCCGCCCCGCCCCCCTGCTGAGCCGACCTGGCTGCTCTCTCCTGGAGAGAGCAGCCAGGATGTCGGCATGTATGGATTGAACTCACCCCACCCAAATCTAACTCTCTCTGCACATGTTATATCTGCCTCCCCTGCAGTGCACATGGTTTTGCCCAACTGCTAACAAAGGTCCTGCTGCGATCAACTCAGAATTACCCCCTAAGTCTCCTCTGCTGAACCCCCTTGACTCCAAGGGCTGGATGTACATCTGAGTTGGCCGGAGGTGCCGTTTCCAGGCCAAACTTGGACGTTTTTTTAAAGTTCCAATCATTTACAAGGCAAGGTTTTGCCTTGTAAATGATTGTAACTTTAAAAAAAATCTTTGTTTTGACAGGAACTCGCACCTCCGCCCAACCCGGACTTCATTACACGTGGCCCCTAATGTTCATTAATCACATGCAAACAGTGGTAGCAGCTCAAGCACTCTGGAGATGCTTATCAGGTGCTAGAAAAGGGGGAGGGGTCACAGCAAACATAAAGGGGAGGGGAGTGTCCCCCCCCCCCCACACACACCTTCTTGGTATCCACCAGCACACTGAGTAATATCTGTAACAATACTTGAACCTATCTGGTAATAGAATTTCAGAGATATTTCTTACATGAATTTGCAAATACATGGGAAGCTGCTGAGCCACATCACGGCTTCTCTGATATCAGCAGTCCTACACTACATGATAGCAGTGCCTACATAGGGCCATGTGCTTTGTCTACAATGAGTCCTCATGATAAAGGCTCATACAAAAATACATCTAGATTTGGGGCTAGCTTACCTGAGAGCCACCCCTAAGATCTCCTCTAGCACCTCATAAGTATATCTAGAGTGATTGAGCTGCTACCAGTGTTTGTTTGCATGTGTGAGTAGGCATTGAATGGGAGCAGCACTTGGAAGGCATGTTGGTCCTTGTAGTGCTAATGTGCTTACTGCAAATCACATGGCCCTATGTGGGCACTGTACATTAGTACCATGGGGTATAGACGGGTCCACCAGGAGCCATTGGCACTTTAAGAGTTTAAGAGTGTGGGCTGGCTCCTCCCTCTATGCCCCTCCTACCAGACTCAGTCCGAGGAGACGACATACTTCGAGAGAAGGACTTAGTGGTGAGATTCATACCAGCTCACACATACAAGGCACGTCAAGTCAACTAGCTTGAACTAATCAGCAAACGGCTGAAACCTTACTTACCCAGTAACTATGCAGTACGCAACTAAACAAAGTGGTACTGAACCAAATAACATAAACAGGAAAACGAAGCGCTGGGCGGGCGCCCAGCATCCTCTACGGACTACGAGAAAATAAGATTTTGAACCTACCGGTAAATCTTTTTCTCCTAGTCCGTAGAGGATGCTGGGGCCTCCGTAAGGACCATGGGGTATAGACGGGCTCCGCAGGAGACATGGGCACTACAAAAGAACTTTTAGTATGGGTGTGCACTGGCTCCTCCCTCTATGCCCCTCCTCCAGACCTCAGTTAGAGAACTGTGCCCAGAGGAGATGGACAATATGAGGAAAGGATTTTGTTAATCTAAGGGCAAGATTCATACCAGCCCACACCAATTATACCATATAACCTGGAATATACGCAACCAGTTAACAGTATGAACAAAAAACAGTATCAGTCAAAGACCGATTCCAACTGTAACATAACCCTTATGTAAGCAACAACTATATACAAGTTTTGCAGATTAGTCCACACTGGGACGGGCGCCCAGCATCCTCTATGGACAAGGAGAAAAAGATTTACCGGTAGGTTCAAAATCTTATATTCCCTTACGTCCTATAGGATGCTGGGAACTCCGTAAGGACCATGGGGATTATACCAAAGCTCCCAACCGGGCGGGAGAGTGCGGATGACTCTGTAGCACCGACTGAGCCAACGCAAGGTCCTCATCAGCCAGGGTATCAAACTTGTAGAATTTTGCAAAAGTGTTTGAACCCGACCAAGTAGCTGCTCGGCAAAGCTGTAATGCCGAGACGCCTCGGGCAGCCGCCCCAGAAGTGCCCACCTTCCAAGTGGAATGGGCCTTTACCAAATTCGATAACGGCAATCCAGCCGTATAATGAACCCGCTGAATCAATTTACAGATCCAGCGAGCAATAGTCCGCTTAGAAGCAGGAGCGCCAACTTTTTTGGCTGCATACAGGATAAACAGAACCTCTGTTTTCCTAACCCTAGCCGTCCTGGCTACAGAAATTTTTAAGGCCCTGACTACATCCAGGGACTTGGAGTCCTCCAAGTCCCCCGTAGCCACAGGCACCCCAATAGGTTGGTTCATGTGAAAAGACGAAACCACCTTAGGGAGAAATTGAGGACGAGTCCTCCATTCCTCTCTATCCACCTGGAAAATCAGATAGGGGCTCTTGTGAGACACAGCCGCCAATTCGGACACCCGCCTTGCAGATGCCAAGGCCACTAACATGACCACTTTCCAAGTGAGAAATTTCAATTCAACAGTTTGAAAAGGCTCAAACCAGTGCGATTTAAGGAACTGTAACACTACGTTAAGGTCCTATGGTGCCACCGGGGGCACAAAAGGAGGCTGGATGTGTAGCACTCCCCTTATAAAAGTTTGGACTTCCGGGATAGAAGCCAATTCCTTCTGGAAGAATATATACAGGTCCGAAATCTGTACCTCAATGGAGCCTAACTTTAGGCCCATATCCACTCCTGTCTGTTAAAAGTGGAGAAAACGGCCCAAGTGGAAACCTTCCGTAGGAGCATTCTTGGCTTCACACCAAGATACAAACTTTCTCCAGATATGGTGATAACGTTTCACCGTCACTTCCTTCCTAGCTTTTATCAGAGTAGGGATGACTTCTTCCAGAATACCCTTCTCCGCTAGGATTCGGTGTTCAACCGTCATGCCGTCGAACGTAACCGCGGTAAGTCTTGAAACACGCAGGGCCCCTACTGCAACAGGTCCTCTCTGAGAGGAAGAGGCCATGGATCTTCTGTGGGCATCCCCTGAAGATCTGAATACCAGGCCCTTCGAAGCCAATCTAAAACAATGAGTATTGTCAGTACTCTTTTCCGTCTAATGATTCCCAATATTTTTGAGATGAAAGGAAGGAGGAAGAAACACATAGACCGACTGAAACACCCATGGTGTCACCAGGGCGTCCACCGCCACTGCCTGAAGGTCCCTTGACCTGGCGCAATACCTCCAAAGCTTCTTGTTGAGGCGTGATGCCATCATGTCTATTTGAGGAAGCTCCCAACGACTTGTTATCTCTGCAAAAACTTCTTGATGAAGTCCCCACTCTCCTGGATGGAGATCGTGTCTGCTGAGGAAGACTGCTTCCCAGTTGTCCACCCCCAGAATGAATATTGCTGACAGAGCGTTAACGTGATTTTGTGCCCACCGCAGAATCCTGGTGGCTTCCGCCATTGCCACTCTGTTCTTTGTACCGCCTAGGCGGTTTACATGAGCCACAGCTGTGACGTTGTCTGATTGAATCAGAACCGGTAGGTCGCGAAGAAGACTCTCCGCTTGTCGTAGGCCTTTGTAACTGGCCCTTAATTCCAGTATGTATATGTGTAGGCAAGCCTCCTGGCTTGACCACCGTCCCTGAAAATACCTTCCTTGTGTGACTGCTCCCCATCCTCGGATGCTCGCGTCCGTGGTCGCCAGGACCTAGTCCTGAATGCCGAACGTGCGACCTTCTAGAAGATGAGCACTCTGCAGTCGTCCCAGGACAGACACCCTGGCCCTGGGGGACAGGGTCATCTTCTGATGTACTGGAAGGTGAGACCCGGACCACTTGTCCAGAAGGTCCCACTGAAAAGTCCTCGCCTGAAACCTGCCGAAGGGGGTGGCCTCGTAGGTCGCCACCATTTTCTCCAGTACTCGAGTGCACTGATGGACTGACACTCTTTTTTTTTTTTTTTTTTAACAGGTCTCTGACCCTGTTCTGGAGTTCCTGGGCTTTTTCCATTGGGAGAAAAACCCTCTCCTGTTCTGTGTCCAGAATCGTGCCTAAGAAAAACAGCTAAGTTGTTGAAACCAACTATGACTTTGGTAGATTTAGAATCCAGCCATGTTGCTGCAGCGCTCTCAGGGAGAACGACACGCTTTTCTGCAACTGTTCCTTTGATCTCGCTTGTATCAGGAGATCATCCAAGTACGGGATAATTGTGACTCCTTGCCTGCGCCGGAGTACCATCACTTCCGCCATTACCTTGGTGAAAACCCTTGGGGCCGTGGAAAGCCCGAACGGCAACATCTGAAATTGGAAATGACAGGCCTGTACAGCGAACCTCAGGTACGCTTGATGAGGAGGATAAATGGAGACATGAAGGTATGCATCCTTTATGTCTAGTGACACCATAAAATCCCCCCCTTCCAGGCTTTAGATCACTGCCCTGATCGATTCCCTCTTGAACTTGAACCCTGTTAAGTACAGGTTCAGGGATTTTAAATTGAGCATGGGTCTGACCGAGCCATCCGGTTTCGGTTGCCCCAAATAGGGTTGAATAGTACCCTTTTCCTTGCTGCATTAAGGGAACCTTGATAAACACTTGCTGTAGACATAGCTTTCGAATTGCAGCCCACACTATCTCCCTCTCTGGGGGATACTTTGGTAAAGCCGATTTGAAGAATCGTCGGGGAGGCACGTCTATGAATTCCAGCTTGTAACCATGGGACGCAATTTCCATCGCCCAAGGACCCACATCCGACTGAACCCAGACGTGGCTGAAGAGTCTAAGACAAGCCCCCACCGGAGAGGACTCCCTCAGTGGAGCCCCAGCGTCATGCGGTGGATTTAGTAGAAGCAGGGAGGGACTTCTGTTCCCGGGAACTGGCCATAGCAGGCATTCTTTTTCCCTCTACCCTTACCTCTGGCGAGGAAGGAAGAGCCCCGACCTCTTCTGGACTTATGAGACCGAGAGGACTGCATCTGATACTGCAGCGTTTTCTTTTGCTGTGGGGGAACATAAGGCAAAAAAGGTAGATTTACCCGCGGTAGCTGTTGAAACCAGGTCCGCGAGACCTTCCCCAATTAAAAGCTCACCCATGTAAGGCAAAATTTCCATATGCCTCCTTGAGTAGGCATCACCCGTTCATTGGCGGGTCCACAGCATATATAAGACTGCGTCTTTGATGTGACCTAAGGTCAATAAAATGGTATCCCTATCTAGGGTATCAATATCAGCTGACAAGATATCTGTCCAAGCTGCTACCGCGCTACAAACCCAAGCCGATGCTATTGCCGGTCCGAGCAAAGCCCCCTTATGTATAAATTGATGTTAAGGTAGTTTCCTGCCTGCGATCCGCCGGACCTTTTGGTGTCGCCGTGTCCGGGGACGGTAGGGCTACCTTTTTGGACAAGCGTGTTAAGGCCTTGTCGATCGTGGGTGATGATTCCCACCGTAACCTGTCCTTTGAGGGGAAAGGATACGCCATAATAAATCTTTTGGGAAACTGCAGTTTTTTGTCTGAAGTTTCCCCAGCATTTTCAAATAATATGGGGGAAACGTTACCTCAGGTTTCTTTACCTTAAACCTGTGTAGCCTCGTGTCAGGGACAGAGGAGTCATCTGTGATATGCAAAACATCATTTATTGCAATAATCAAATAATGAATACTTTTTGCCACCCTTGGGCGTAACCTTGCATCATTATAGTCGACACTGGAGTCAGAATCCGTGTCGGTATCAGTGTCTACTATTTGGGACAGGGGACGTTTTTGAGACCCTGAAGGGCCCTGTGACACAGTCACCTCCTTGGACTCTGCTTTGTCCAATCCCTTATGTAATGAATTTACATTTGAATTTAAAACATTCCACATGTCCGATCAATCAGGTGTCGGCGTTGCCGACGGAGACACCACAATCATCCGCTCCACCTCCTCCTTAGATGAGCCTTCCGCTTCAGACATGCCGACACACACGTACCGACACCACCCCACATACACAGGGATATTTTTATGGAGACAGATCCCCAATAAGGCCCTTTGGAGAGACAGAGAGAGAGAGTATGCCAGCACACACCCAGCGCCACTGACACCGGAAATAGACTTCCCAGATACAACAGCGCTTAATATAAATATAAACACATTATATACACTCACTGCTGCTAATAAGTGCCCCCCCCCCCCCCCCCTCTGTTTTGCCCTGTGTCTTCAGCAGGGGAGAGTTCGGGGAGCCAGCTCCAAGCTGTGGAGAAAATGAGAAAATGGCGCTTTCCGTGCTGAGAGACCAAGCTCCGCCCCCTCACCGGCGGGCTTCGGTCCCGCTCATTTTTACCATACTGGCGGGGGTTATGATATATAGTGCCTCTGTATCCTATATATGTATGTCTGCAGCCCTAGAGGTTTATTGCTGCCCCCCCTGAAGTCTTCTTTTCTTCTTATACTCACCCGGCTTCTATCTTCCAGCTCTGCGAGGAGGACGGCGGCGCGGCTCTGGGACGAATTGCGGGGTGAGACCTGCGTTCCGACTCCCTCTGTAGCTAATGGTGTCCAGTAGCCTAAGAAGCAGAGCCTATCACTTAAGTAGGTCTGCTTCTCTCTCCTCAGTCCCACGATGCAGGGAGCTTGTTGCCAGTAGTGCTCCCTGAAAATAAAAAACCTAACAAAATTATTTTTCAGAGAAACTCAGGAGAGCTCCCCTGTAATGTCCACCGCCACTGCCTGAGATCGGCCTGGAGCAATAACGCCGAAGCTTCTTGTTGAGACGAGAGGCCATCATGTCTACTTGGGGTAGACCCCAAAGATCTGTTACCTCCCTGAACACCTCCGGATGGAGGCCCCACTCTCCCGGATGGAGATCGTGTCTGCTGAGGAAGTCTGCTTCCCAGTTGTCTATTCCCGGAATGAAGATGGCTGACAGCGCCAACGCGTGCTTTTCCGTCCAGAGGAGTATTCTTGTGACCTCCGACATCGCCGCCCTGCTCTTCGTTCCGCCCTGTCGGTTTATGTAAGCCACTGTTGTTACGTTGTCCGACTGTACTTGAATGTCCCTGTTTCTTAGAGGAGGGGCCGCCTGAAGAAGACCGTTGTAGACGGCTCTTAGTTCCAGAATGTTGATGGGCAGGCCGACTTCCAGGCTTGACTATCTTCCCTGGAAGGTCACCCCTTAAATGACTGCTGCCCAGCCCCGGAGGCTCGCATCCGTCATTAGCAGGACCCAGTCCTGAATCCCGAACCTTCGGCCCTCCAGCTTGTGAGGCAATAGGAGCCACCATAGGAGTGAAATCCTCGCCCTTGGCGACAGATGTATTCTCTGATGCATGTGGAGGTGAGATCCCGACCACTTGTCCAGGAGGTCAGTTGGAAGGTCCGAGCATGAAACCTCCCGTACTGCAGAGCCTCGTAGGAGGCCACCATTTTTCCCAATAGGCAAATGCATTGATGAACCGACACCCGGGGTGGCTTCAAGACATCCTGGACCATGGATTGGATCACCAACGCCTTGTCCCATGGAAGGAACAGCCACTGTACTTCCATATCCAGGATCATTCCCAGAAACGACAATCTCGGTTTCAAATGTGACTTTGGAAAATTCTGAATCCAACCGTGACTCTGAAGCAGCCGTGTTGAGAGAACAATGGATTGGAGCAACCTTTCCCTGGACGATGCCCTTATCAGGAGATCGTCCAGATAAGGAATGATGTTTACACCCTGTTTTCGGAGTAGCATCATCATCTCCGCCATCACCTTGGTAAACACCCTCGGTGCTGTGGAGAGGCCCAATGGCAGAGCCTGGAACTGAAAATGACAGTCCAGAAATGTGAATCAGAGATAAGCCTGATGCGGCAGCCAGATCGGAGTGTGAAGGTACACATCCTTGATATCCAGGGATACCAGGAATACCCCTCTTCCAGACCTGCTATCGCCGCCCTGAGAGACTCCATCTTGAACTTGAACTCCTTTAGAAAGGGGTTCAACGATTTTAGATTCAGGATAGGCCTGACCGAACCATCCGGTTTCGGTACCACGAAAAGGTTTGAATAGTAACCCTTTGTCAACATGTGCGGTGGTACCGGCACAATGACTTGTGCCTCCACCAGCTTTTGGACAGCGTCCTGTAGCACTGTGCTGTCCTGCAACAGAGTTGGTAAGCCCGACCTGAAAAAACGATGAGGAGGGAGACTTTGAAATTCCAGCCTGTATCCCTGAGAGACAATATCTACCACCCAGGGATCCAGGCCGGACGAGACCCAGACCTGACTGAACTGAGTCTCGCTCCCACCGGCCCCACCTCCGGGCCCTCCCGTCCACCATCATGCAGAGGACTTAGGGGTACCTGATGCAGGCTTTTGTTATTGGGAACCTTCAGCGGCAGGTTTCTTGGACTTAACCTTACCTCGACCTGAAGAAGGTATTGGATGACTTGGCCTTCTGGTCTTGTTGGGCCGAAAGGACTGCTGCGTAGCTGAGGAGAATCTCTTCGGAGCAGGAGCTGCTGAGGTAAGATACAGAGACTTACCCGCTATAGCGGTAGAAATCCACGCCTCTAGGGCTTCCCCAAAGAGAGCCTGGCCTGTATAGGGTAGCAACTCCACACTTCTTCTGGATTCCGCGTCGGCCGACCACTGGCGGAGCTACAGTCCCCGACGAGCTGAAACAGATATGGAAGAAATTCCCGCAGCTATGGAACCCAGGTCTTTCATGGATTCTACCATGAAACCTGCAGAATCATGTATGTTGCGTAAATACAATGCAACCTCATCCCTATCCATCGTATCCAAATCCTCCATCAAGGCAGCCGACCACTTCACTATTGCCTTTGCAATCCATGCACTAGCAATAGTGGGACATAATATGGCCCCTGAAGCAGTGTACACTGATTTCAGAGTATTATCAATTTTCCTGTCTGTTGGCTCCTTTAAGGCGGTAGATCCCGGTAAAACCACCTTCTTTGAGAGTCTGGATACAGATGCGTCAACAATAGGCGGGTTTCCCCACTTTTTCCTATCCTTCTCAGGGAAAGGAAAAGCTACCAGAATCCTCTTAGGAATCTGAAACCTCTTTTCAGGGTTCACCCAGGCCTTTTCAAATATAGCATTCAGCTCTTGTGACGCAGGGAAGGTTAGCGAGGCTTTCTTGTTTTCAGTGAAGAAAGCCTCCTCAACCTGCTCAGGTGTGGTATCATTAACATTTAACACATCCCTGATAGCTTCTATCAACAACTGTACCCCCCTTGCGAGAGATGCGGACCCCCGCAATACATCCCCATCACCATCTCTAGTGTCAGAATTGGTATCCGTGTCGTCCTGTGTTACCTGCACAAGTGCACATTTGTGGGGGTATATTGTGGGGTGACCCGAAGTACCCGACAAGGGCCACACAGCCACCGAGGACTGCAATATCTGGGTTTCAGACTCATTACTGGCAACCCTGTCAGAAATCTGAGAAATCCAAGTCCTGATAGAGGAAAACCACTCTGGTTCCCTTGCTGGAATCTGTGCTAAACCAGTGCTAATCTGATTGCATGGAATGGAATCATCCTGAGAGGATAAATCCTCTGCAGCATATGACACTGTATCCCTGGACATTGCTGCTAGTGACCACCAAACACCACACACACACACACACACACACACACACACACACACACACACACACACACACACACACACACACACACACACACACACACACACACACACACACACACACACACACAATGGGGTAAGACAGAGTTTCCCCCCCAAGAATGGCAAGAGAGACAGAGATTGGAGCCAACCCACACCAGTGCCTAAACCAAGGAGAAAACCGCCTTTCCAGCGCTGACTTGTGCGCCTTAATAGGACACACAGTTAAGTAATTAGCCTCCCCTCCCTTCTACAACCCCCTGGTACCGTTACAGTAAACTGGAGCTGCTGTGGAGGGATCAGGATCTTCCTTGAGCTTGTCAGCATGCAGGAAAATGGCGCTGGAACACTGCAGGTCCGCTCTGAGGAGAAGCTCCGCCCCCTTCCCGGCGCTGTCTTCCCGTTCTTCTGAGTTTAAATTTGGTCTGAGGAGTTGTGCTGGCTGGGATCCCTGGGGCCCCGACAGGCTTACTGACCAAAAGTGAGGGGTAAGCGCTGGCCCAGGGCGCCCCTCACAGCGCCGCACAGTGTGCCTCTGGTACCGTCCGGAAGCGTGGTTAATACTGCGCTCCCTCCCCTGTTGCCGCCATCTTCACACCGGCTCCCCGCTTGCATGGGGGGTCAGTGACTAACTCACCACTTTCTTCAGCTCTGTAAGGGGTCAGCGGCATGCTACTGGGGTGAGCGGTTCCCCTGCGGCGGAGACCGATCAGCCCCTCTGGAGCTCAGTGTCCAGTCAGCAGAGTCAGTGGCTCAGACCCCGCAGGGCGGACACTGCTCCCCCCCTTAGTCCCACGCTGCAGGGAGGCTGTTGCCAGCAGCCTCCCTGTAAAATAAAAAACTGTAAAACTAAACTTTATTAGGAAAGCTCAGGAGAGCTCCCCTAGCTGTGACCGGCTCCTCCGGGCACATTTTCTAAACTAAGTCTGGTAGGAGGGGCATAGAGGGAGGAGCCAGCCCGCACTCTTAAACTCTTAAAGTGCCAATGGCTCCTGGTGGATCCGTCTATACCCCATGGTACTAATGTGGACCCCAGCATCCTCTAGGACGTTAGAGAAAATAAGTATAGCAACAAGTTTGTGAGTGGTATGGTAGGTCAACATTCATCATGTAGACCATTATGAAATGTCGACATGTTAGAATGCCGACATATAATCCCTGGTGGCCCAGTGGTGACATACCTGCTCCTCGTGGCTCCAGTGCAGCTTTCAGGTCACGTCAGGGTCAGACCTGAGATCCTGCAGCATTCTGGTATTTTGGTACCTAAACCTAATCTCCCCCCCCCCCCACCCCTGCAGTTAAACACCAACCTCTCACTGTAGCATAACTCTAACCCTCCCACAGCCTAACCCTAATGATGACAATATGAGTCAACACTTTGAGAATGCCGACATAACTAGTATCTACACTGTGGTGTTGTTATTATGAATGTCGACATTTCAACTGGTGACCCAAGACTGACCAGCAGGAGAATTCAAGCAGAAAAGGCTGTCCACACACCCACAGTGCCCAAACTTAACCTTCTCCAATAATCCTGAATTGCAAAAATATCTCCGCTGAAATACAATATTAGAGCGCTCGTATTTAGCAAGCTCCCCCCCACCCCCCCCATCCAACCCTAGGGGAGGAGCAAACTTGCATCCCCTTCAAAAACATATGCTTGGAGGTAAAAACTGGTGCAAGTGCACAAAAGTAGTGGCGCGATGACCCTAGAGCAGATGTACTAAAGCCCTATAGAGTGAAAAAGTGGAGAAAGATAAAGTACCAGCCAATCAGCTCCCAGTTGTAATTTTTTAGCCTGTAACATAACAGTTGTGAGCTGACTGTCTTGTAATTTAACTCTCATTTTAGCACTCTCCAAGGTTTAGTACATAACCCCCCCCCCCCCCCCCCCTTTCTGTAATGTGTCATATTACAATGAAATCAAGGAGATTAGTACATTGGAATGTATTAAAAAGGGAAAAAAACATGTAAAGAGACACAAGTCTACAGCACATACGATAATAACACTGTAAGATCACTACTACATCACTTACAGCTGGGGCGGGAAGACTATTGTACAATCCCTTTAATGCACAATATATCAATAACTCACGGATAACATTGAATGGTAACTGATTTTACACTGTAAATATTCTTTTATGCATGAAACATAAGGTGCAAATGTGTCACTATCTCCTGAGGATTGTATTGTTATAATACACAAATAATGTTAATGCACAGTACACATATTGGATAATGATACCATCACTTTATCAGCAGGCCTTATACCTATACCGTTATTCTAATCATGTGACTTCTACCATTATTAAATGTAATGCGGACTGGAGGTCATATATAATTACCCAGTAGTGACATCATCACTTCTGTATTAGGAATGTAAAACTATTCTGTAGCCAGTGACATTGGCCCTCATTCCGAGTTGATCGCTCGCTAGCTGCTTTTAGCAGCATTGCACATGCTAGGCCGCCGCCCTCTGGGAGTGTATCTTAGCTTAGCAGAATTGCGAATAAAAGATTAGCAGAATTGCTACTAAATAATTCATAGCAGTTTCTGAGTAGCTCCAGACCTACTCACAGATTGCGATCAGCTCAGTCCGTTTAGTTCCTGGTTTGACGTTACAAACACGCCCTGCGTTCTGCCAGCCACTCCCCCGTTTCTCCAGCTACTCCTGCGTTTTTCACGGGCACGCCTGCGTTTTTTAGCAAACGCCGGGAAAACGCTGAGTTGCCGCCCAGAAACGCCCCTTTCCTGTCAATCACTCAGCGATCATCAGAGCGACTAAAAAAGCGCTGCAAAGGCAACAGCAAATCTACTAAGTTTTTAGTTAAATAACTAAGTGCATGCGCCCTGCGTACCATGCGCATTTAGCAACTAATCGCAGCATAGCGAAAATCGGCAACGAGCGAACAACTCGGAATGACACCCATTATGCGTAATTCTACCCTCCCTTTGTAGATGCTGCATTTTTACTGAAAGTCATTTTGACCTAAACATCTCTCCTTATCCCGCTACCTGTTTTTTTTTTTCCACCTCAGCGTGATCATAAAATATATTTGTAAAGACAGTGGAGACAAATTAATTTATTTTGCATTGGGAACATTGTCACGCTTCCATAAAACTATTTTGACCTGTATTTTCAAAGCACTCCGGCGCTCTTAAATGTTCGCCATGCAAGGAAATTAAAAATTAATCTTTATTTTCATCTTGGGGTGAAGAAAAACGTTAATTCTCAATGCTGAAATTATATGGGTAATGGCTGGCTATAAATTCTGGGTTTCGCATGCAGCTAATCACAGCCGCCTCTACAGAGACACCTTTCATTTTTCCTCACGTCACTTTACTCCTGTAAAAAGGTAATTTATATGGCAATCTTTTTGCGTTATGATAATGTAAAATCTGCCTCATGAGACTGTAAAGACAGCAGCTGGGGAAGAGGGAAAAATATAGATTTTAACCCCTTTTAGGGCCAAGAACTAAGACATGGCCTTCCCCACAGCTATAGGATGCCGACTGTATAAATACATGTTTGTTTCCAACAATGGTGGTCATTCCGAGTTGTTCGCGAGCTAGCAGCCGTGCAAACGCTATGCCGCCGCACACTGGGAGTGTATCTTAGCTTAGCAGAAGTGCGAACGAAAGGATCGCAGAGCGACTACAAAGTATTTTTGTGCAGTTTCAGAGTAGCTCAAAACCTACTCAGCGCTTGCGATCACTTCAGACTGTTCAGTTCATGCTTTGACGTCACAAACACGCCCTGCGTTCGCCCAGCCACGCCTGCGTTTTTCCTGCCACGCCTGCGTTTATCCGAACACTCCCTGAAAACAGTCAGTTGCCACCCAGAAACGCTCACTTCATGTCAATCACTCTGCGGCAACCAGTGCGACTGAAATGCTTCGCTAGACCCTGTGTGAAACTACATAGTTCGTTGTAATAGTACGCTGCGTGTGCGCATTGCGCCGCATACGCATGGGCAGAAGTGAAGTTTTTTTGCCTCATCGCTGCACAGCGAACAAATGCAGCTAGCGATCAACTCGGAATGACCCTCAATATTGCTACAAAACGGGGTTTTCAGGGAGTCTCCCTAACAATGAGCATTTCCTTTACTTATTTTACAAATAAACAAAGATTTATTTATTTTTATAATGGGGGTAGGGGGGGGGGCATTCTTTCTTTGCACCCCAGATTCTGTGTAAGTAAAACTGCTGAAGGGCAGTAGAAGAGTGCTAGCTCAAGTGCCTGGAAAGGGGGTGCATGGAGAACTGCAATGGTGATGTAATTGGCTATGGCTATGTTATTTATTACCAGTTATTTATATAGCGCACACCTATTCCGCAGCGCTTTACAGAGAATATTCAGTCCATGCCCCAGTGGAGCTTACAATCTATATTCCCTACCACATGTACACACAGACACATTCACGCTAGGGTTAATTTTGTCGGGAGCCAATTAACCTACCAGTATATATTTGGATTGTGGGAGGAAACTGGAGCACCCGTAGGAAACCCACGCAAGTAGGGGGAGAATATACAAACTCCACACAGTTAGGGCCAGGGTGGGAATTGAACCCATGACCTCAGTGCTGTGATGCAGTAATGCTAACCATTACACCATCCGTACTGTTATGGCTTATTCTAGAACTAGGCTCGCTATATACATACCCGGCGAATGTCCGAATCTCCAGTCCAATTGTGGTGCTTCGTAGAGTGTCATTCCCGTTTTGCAGGGTGCACAGGAAGTTCTCCAACACAAAATAAAGGGGGATCTTTAAAACAAGGGGGCATCGCTGATTGCCATGTCAGTAGCCCCACATTTAGGAAAGTGCCTACAGCAATCATTTTTTACTGTTCTATGTTTGTGTACTTATTTCTTAGTGATCATTTTAATAAATGCTCCCAATAGAACACCAGTCTGCCCGCCCTTTATTCCCATGATTAAATCTGTTACTGTGTTTTATAACGGCACCTTTTGCAAGTTCGCGCCTAGAACCTTAATAATCTGTAAAAGTCACTTGGGGGGTATTCAATTGTTTGAAAAGTCAGTTGGGTGTGTTTTCCTGTCTAATAGACAGGGAAAAAAACAGACGCCCAACCGACTTTTCAAACATTTGAATCCCTCCCCTTAGTGTCTTGACTCTGAGCTGCACAGTGTCCACGGGGCTGAGTGAATATTTAGCTACTGTGCGTGTGTGACTCCCTAATAAATCGTACAGTTGCGCTTTAGATACACAGTATCAGAAGTGGCAGGCGGTGACTATTAAGGCGCACAAAAATGGTCCATTTCATGGGTCTGCTGCTGGCACGTTGCTAAAGTGTTTGCGCACACACCGACACTTCAGGACTCACACAGTAGGTCATACTCAGATGGAGGATCTGCACCTGCCACATGGTTGGTGAGGCTGATGCTGGCGTCAAGACACAATATTTGCGGCACCTCCAAACGCACAAGGTGTGTGTGTGTGTGTGTGTGTGGGGAGTGTTAGGGTTAGGCTTCGGGAGGGCAGAGTTGGGGTTAGATTGTGGAGGGTTTAGGGTTAGGCTGTGAGTGGGGACTGTTATGGTTAGGTCGCAGGGGGTGTATTAGGCTGTAGGTGGGGAGGGTTGGGTTGCAACGGGGGGAGCTTAGGCTGCCAAAGAGGACGGTTACGGTTAGGTTGCGGGGGGGGCTGGTTAGAGATAGGCAGCGCGAGGGGTGGGGTAGGGTTAGGCTGCGGAAGGGGTAGGTTGCGGGGGTGGGTGGCGGTGTTAGTCTGTGGGAGGAGACTGTTTTGGTTAGGTTGTTGTAGGATTAGGCTGCATGCAGGAGGGTTGGGTAGGCTGCCAAATAAGACGTCTAAGGTTATGTTGCAGGGGTCTGGTTAGGGTTAGGCAGCGGGAGGGTTGGGTTAGGGTGGTGGTTGGCCGTAGGATTGCAAGTGTTTTCACCATCGGGATCCTGTTGCCGGCATTCTGGCAGTCAGGACTGTAAACGCAGGGATTCCGTACCCAACCCAAGTCAGGCCCTTACTGTCACAACAGTGCACAAACCATTGCTCATACAAATAACAAAGCTATATAGCTCCCTCAAGCCTTATTATACCCTAACTCCACCCCTCTCATACACCAAAACCTGCACAACAGTAAAGGGTTAAGTAATATGTCAACTCATAAATGCGCCAAGAAAAGGAGAAGAGAAAAATAAAAAACACAAGTATGGAGAGAGACAAACCGCATCGGATGTGGCCTCTACAAGTGTCACCTACTGTATTGGTCCTGAATTGAGGAAGGACGGTAAGCCATTAATTGCTTGATAGTTTTGCTTTCTAAAATTAAACCCTCGCTGTGGCCAGCCAGCTGCGCAGCAGCAGAAGCAGGCCGCGAGCCTACAGTACGCCGAGTCAGCATGTAATATATTGTGTAACATCATTAAAACTGAGGACAACAGCGCACAACCTTAACTGACATGCAACAATACAGTGGAAGAGTACTCCGTTCTTGGTGATGGCTGCCAAGGGACGGTGGCACGCCGTCGGGATGGTAAGAACACGGGCACTTTGCAGACACCCCATATAGATGTGCAGGAAAATGGGCGATATTCTCTGGGTTGTGCACAGCGGCATATCACGAGAATACAATTCTCTGCAGCTAATCAATCATTTAGAATTTTTTAGGGTTTTTCATTTGGTATCAACTTCCATACAGTTGTATTTGGGATACAGTTAACCCTATATATGGCTAAGACTCCAAACTGCACATACAAGTCGGAGATCCATTGGGGGATGCGGCATAGCAGCATTCCTCTCGTTCTTTGGTGGTCATTCCGAGTTGTTCGCTCGCTAGCAGTTTTTAGCAGCCGTGCAAACGCTATGCCGCCTCCCACTGGGAGTGTATTTTAGCTTAGCAGAAGTGCGGACGGTTGTATCGCAGAGCGGCTACAAAATAATTTTGTGCAGTTTCAGAGTAGCTTCAGACCTACTCAGCGCTTGCGATCACTTCAGACTGTTCAGTTCCTGTTTTGACGTCACGAACACGCCCTGCGTTCGCCCAGCCACGCCTACATTTTTCCTGGCACGCCTGCGTTTTTTTCGAACACTCCCTGAAAACGGTCAGTTGACACCCAGAAACGCCCTCTACCTGTCAATCACTCTGCGGCCAGCAGTGCAACTGAAAAGCTTCGCTAGACCTTGTGTGAAACTACATTGTTCATTGTAATAGTACGACGCACGTGCGCATTGCGCCGCATACGCAGAAGTACCGTTTTTTTTGCCTGATCGCTGTGCAGCGAACGAAAGCAGTTAGCGATCAACTCGGAATGACCCCCTTTATGTTGGAATTCTTTGGTGTTTATTTATGAAGCATAGTGTTGTCAAAACCTGTGCTTCTGTTCATGTTTATAGAGCCGATATGTAAAATATTGCGCATAAACACGATCAGCAGCATATAGGATATTGTCCTCTGAGTTAGGAAACGCTACTGCAGGTGCCATATACATAGATGTACAGTTATATTTTGCTTAAAAGCACAACTGGATACCCATTATCGCCCCCCCCCCCCCCACTGGCACCAAATGCAGGGAATTCGACCAGCGTCCCTGCCTGTCACCGTGCAGTAACCCCCACGTTCATTCATTGTAAGTGATAAGTTGGAAGAGTGTCACTTTTCTTGCAGAACAGTATCTGAGAGCGTTTGCTGCTGGTCCTGTGCACACTGCGTTTGGATCAGCTTTTCGTTTGCCTTAAGGTTCCCATGCACTGCTTGGCTTGGTGCCACACATTGGCAAACGTATTTCATCACTGCCCAACAAGACGTTTCTTGGGGGTACATCATATCTGATAGTTCAATCTGATTGGCTACACTTCTGCTTGTCCCCAGATTTAGCGGAAAGGCCTGGTTGGACATAGGCGCAGTTACTTTTTAGGTTTACCAGTGGAATCCTATATTTACCCAAGAGCATCACCTGCTGATAGGCCTTTCCATGCTGTCCTTATTATTCCATGATATCTGTCTGGTCACCCAATGTTCTGAATAGGTTTGGTAGCCTTGTCCTCTGCACACGTTCCAGGACCATACAGTGTGAACCCATTTCATTCTTAAATCAACTTATACACCCTTCACACCGCACAAATAACCCGGTATTGATCCGATATATTGCTGGGTCGACACGGGTCACTGTGGGGTGTGAAAGGGGCCATGACGAATTCCCGGGTCTACACCTGACCCGGGAATAAAGCAGTGTTATTCCCGGGTTAAATACCAGGTCAGGTGCAATGTGAATGGGTTGTTGGGTCGATGCGACCAGGGACCTGTTCACTGCATAGGGATAGGCGGCGTGGAGATGATTTCATCTCCCAGCGCTGCATCTACACCCACCCCCGATGACGCCGCAGTCCCCGCGCCCGATGGCAACCCGATCCAACATATTGCCGGGTCAGGGAAGCCAGCGTCAGAGTCCAATGCCAGTCGCACCGGGAAGGACACATTTCCAATTCCCGGGTGCAACCCGGCATTTGCGATGTGAAAGCAATATAAATGACATAATATTACATAGACAGGAAGTGATCATGTTGCAAATAGAAGTCCAAGCTCCACTGAAATCCCCACTGAAATCTATACTTCTAGTGACATGGGCAAGGAGGCAAAGTTCTTACACCAACTAGAAATGGACTAGGTGTGCCTGCCTGACCTACCAATTTACCGATAACCCTTTACTTCCCCCTTTAAATTAGGCAATAGTACCAAAAACCTAAAAAACACACAACTCCCCCCCTCCCCCTGGTGTTGACGTCACATGCAGCTGCTGCAACCCAGACAGCGATGGGTAGCTCCCTGACAGCGCGCAGGAGCTATGCTGGGAGGGAGCTACTCTTCTGGTGCAAAAGCATCACCGCCGTGCAATGCTTTTGTACCTGTGCGGGGGGGAGGGGAGCCAGTCATGTGGGGCGTCCCCCCACGTCTGTGAAAGTCATCGTAATGTACTAAATTTAGCACAGCACATCTACGATCAAGTCTGAATTACCCCCACAGACCTCTCTGTTGGGCTTCCATTTGTAAACTGTGCCCAAGGTAAGACATTTTGGATCAAAAGGTCTGCAATTAGCTGCGGGTAGCAGGCAGCCTCCTTCTGAATGGTGACACTCTTCACCTACTTTCCAAGCCGGCACTTTACACACAAATGCCATCATAAAAAGGATGTAATTATTTTCATTTTTGAAGTTCTCTTCTAATGAGAAGCTTTTTCCTGCGGCATGTCTGTTTCATGTAATGCTACCATCTGAATTGTGCAGCAGTGTGGCATCAGCGATAAGACGCTGGCATTTTTACATTCAGCCAGCTCTAATTTGGAACCAGGGGGACGTGGCAGTGTCCAGCCCCCCATGAGCTTACACTCTAATGCTACGTGAAGCACGATCAGGGGAATATACATGTAATTAGTAATTGCCCAGCCTGCTCAAGGTTTAGCGTCTTGGAAATCATTTCCAGTGTATTATGTCATATTCGAAGAGCACCAAACGGCAGCTGTCATTAAATACATTTTACTAGTGCAGCCTCCTCCGGAATGACTGGAGTGTGCGGTGTCTAGAGTTAATATAAAACCCACTTTAATACTGCAAAAACAACTTACCGCTTATTATTATACTCCAAAACAAACAAAGTTTGCCTAAACACACTCGCAGACGCACAATCCATGCTCAAGCATCAATGAAAACAGCTCTCCACATCAATGACGCATTCACAATCACCCAATAGCAAGCGATTTGCTGCTAGCAGAGGCGGTCAGCAGAATGTGCTATTTGCATCTAACTACAATTAGTAGTTTCTCAGGTGCAAATGGAAATTTTTCCCTGGTCTACATGTAATTTGATTAACAGAATTAAGACCTCATTCAGTAAGGATTGCAAATTCTAATTTCTTTACGCACGCTGGGGTCCGCCCATCGCAGGACAAAGCCGTCCTGCATGCGGAACGCCGCCTCCCCCCCTCTTTGTTAGCAGAAATTAAGGTTGCTTCCTGCCGGTGCAGCTTAGCTGCGCCCGTAGGAGGCCCGCCGCCATCTTACTGATCACGGCGGCTGCGTGTGACGTCACGCAGCCGCCACGATCACGCCCACGCTCCACCGTTTCAACAACGCCGCTACCGTTTGCCCGTCTCCGCAACACTCTGTCTAGGAAACGGAGCGTTGCCGCCCCCACCCCCGCCTCCTTGACAAGCAGGGGTGTTCGCATTTTCTGCGGCAAAATGTTCCAATAATACATATATATCTGATGTTACACTCTATTATATAATTTAATACAAAATGATGCTAAACACGTTTTGTCTATGTGTTGTATGAATATGTTGTATATGTCTTTGTGGCTTCTCTGTGCGAATGCGTATGCTACCGTATATGCGCAAAACGCACGAACAGATACCCATCTGTTTGGAGTTTGTATGTGGTGTGTATGTAATATTTTTGACTTCGACAAAACACACACACTAGGGTTCATTTTTTTTCGGGAGCCAATTAACATACCAGGTTTTTTTTGGAGTGTGGGAGGAAACCCACGCAATTGCGGGAAGAATATACAAACTCCACACAGTTAGGGCCATGGTGAGAATAGTTGATGTTAAAACAGCCCTATCACGCCCATCTATGTGCAGGCAGGTGTAAGTGTCTGCATTTGTGTACAAGCAATAGCTGCAGGAGCAGTGCGAATACAAGCAGAACATGCTAACCCAACTCCCACAGTGCCCTCTGTGTACCATCTATGCCACAGTGCCCTCTGTGTACCGTCTATGCCACAGTGCCCTCTGCGTACCGTCTATGCCACAGTGCCCTCTGTGTACCATCTATGCCACAGTGCCCTCTGTGTACCGTCTAGGCCACAGTGCCCTCTGTGTACCGTCTATGCCACAGTGCCCTCTGTGTACCGTCTATGCCACAGTGCCCTCTGTGTACCGTCTATGCCACAGTGCCCTCTGTGTACCGTCTATGCCACAGTGCCCTCTGTGTCCTGTCTATGCCACAGTGCCCTCTGTGTACCATCTATGCCACAGTGCCCTCTGCGTACCGTCTATGTCTATGCCATAGTGCCCTCTGTGTACCGTCTATGCCACAGTGCCCTCTGTGTACCGTCTATGCCAGGGTGCCCTTTATGTACCATCTATGCCAGGGTGCCCTTTGTACTGTCTATGCCACAGTGCCCTTTGTGTACCGTCTATGCCATAGTGCCCTCTGTGTACCGTCTATGCCACAGTGCCCTCTGTGTACCGTCTATGCCACAGTGCCCTGTGTACCGTCTATGCCACAGTGCCCTCTGTGTACTGTCTATGCCACAGTGCCCTCTGTGTACCATCTATGCCACAGTGCCCTCTGTGTACCATCTATGCCAGTGCCCTCTGTGTACCATCTATGCCACAGTGCCCTCTGTGTCCTGTCTATGCCACAGTGCCCTCTGTGTACCGTCTATGCCACAGTGCCCTCTGTGTACCGTCTATGCCAGGGTGCCCTTTATGTACCGTCTATGCCAGGGTGCCCTGTGTACTGTCTATGCCACAGTGCCCTCTGTGTACCGTCTATGTCAGGGTGCCCTCTGTGTACCATCTATGCCACAGTGCCCTCTGTGTACCATCTATGCCACAGTGCCCTCTGTGTACCGTCTATGCCACAGTGCCCTGTGTACCGTCTATGCCACAGTGCCCTCTGTGTACTGTCTATGCCACAGTGCCCTCTGTGTACCATCTATGCCACAGTGCCCTCTGTGTACCGTCTATGCCACAGTGCCCTCTGTGTACCATCTATGCCACAGTGCCCTCTGTGTCCTGTCTATGCCACAGTGCCCTCTGTGTACCGTCTATGCCACAGTGCCCTCTGTGTACCGTCTATGCCAGGGTGCCCTTTATGTACCGTCTATGCCAGGGTGCCCTGTGTACTGTCTATGCCACAGTGCCCTCTGTGTACCGTCTATGTCAGGGTGCCCTCTGTGTACCATCTATGCCACAGTGCCCTCTGTGTACCATCTATGCCACAGTGCCCTGTGTACCGTCTATGCCACAGTGCCCTCTGTGTACCATCTATGCCACAGTGCCCTCTGTGTACCATCTATGCCACAGTGCCCTCTGTGTACTGTCTATGCCACAGTGCCCTCTGTGTACCATCTATGCCACAGTGCCCTCTGTGTACTGTCTATGCCACAGTGCCCTCTGTGTACCGTCTATGCCACAGTGCCCTCTGTGTACCGTCTATGCCAGGGTGCCCTTTATGTACCATCTATGCCAGGATGCCCTGTGTACTGTCTATGCCACAGTGCCCTTTGTGTACCGTCTATGTCAGGGTGCCCTCTGTGTACCATCTATGCCACAGTGCCCTCTGTGTAACGTCTATGCCACAGTGCCCTCTGTGTACAGTCTATGCCATAGTGCCCTCTGTGTACCGTCTATGCCAGGGTGCCCTCTGTGTACTGTCTATTCCACAGTGCCCTGTGTATACCGTCTATGCCACAGTGCCCTCTGTGTACCATCTATGCCACAGTGCCCTCTGTGTACTGTCTATGCCACAGTGCCCTCTGTGTACCGTCTATGCCAGGGTGCCCTCTGCGTACTGTCTATGCCACAGTGCCCTCTGTGTACCGTCTATGCCTCGGTGGATCTGTGAGTCAAGGACTTTTGCATACACGAATAACTAATATCCTTAATGTGTAGCATGGAGTACATTATATAAAACATATATATTTGCACCGAATGGCTCGTTTATTACAAACACAAAACAAAAAAACTACTTAACAGTAAATGGCCCCCAACCAAACACTGTGTTATGGCATAAAAATGTGTCACGGTAAAGTTGCTTCTCTTACCTGTTGCCTGATATACACACCATACATCGGGAAACAGGTAAGTGAAGCAACTTTACTGTGACACTTGAGTCCTTCCCACACACACACTTAATGTTCTCTGATGACTTCCTGTAGGTAAAGAGGAAAATACAGAAGACTCTTGTGTGGGTGCACTCTTTTTTTATGTATATGTTAATATGAAGATATTAAGACATAACTTTTATTTTTAATTATTCTAAGAAAAAATCCACACTTGTGTTATCCACCACAATTAATTCTGTATTGCTACATACAATTATGATTCAGCCCACCAGCTTCTCTGAAAGATGCCATATCTGTTGATGTGACTGATCAAACTGTACAGGTTGGGGTGTGTATAGGCCACAACCAGTGTTACAATCTTTAAAGAAAATTGGAAATGTTCTGGTTAGTCTATATTGGTAGACTCCAGGAGGGATGTAGACACTATTGCTCTACATCCTGTTCCTATCCAACCAGCACAAGCTCTGCTTGTATTAATAGGACCTCAGAGGGTCAATGTACCAAGATGTTAGGAGGAGTATAGATCCTTATTGGTATTGGACCAATTGAATCTATGACATATCAAAAGAGACGGTACGGAAGGTGAGCAAAAGAAATGATTGAAGGAGAAAGTGGTGATCCTGCTGTTGGTTTAGAGTCGAGAAGGTCACGAATTACAACACCGGGTATTCTCTGGGGGTCACCCTCACAGATACTGACCCAGCCCACCACCGTTTTGCTTCCAAGATCGGACGAGATCGGGCTCTGTCAGTGGGGTATGGTAGTAATTTCTCGGGCCTCCTTGTGGCCAACTCACCAATGAGAGTGCACCTGAATTGAGGGAGGGGAAAAAAGGTTTAGGGTGAGGGAGACAGAAATAATGGGCGGATCTGCTGTCTATGTTAGGCACAGGATAAACCTGTGGATCATGGATGAGAGTCCGCAGATGTATAAGGAGGAAAGGGAGGAAAGGAACAAAGAGAGAGAGGGGGAAGAGAGAAGAGGAGACTGAGTGAAAAGATGATGACAGATATCCTCTGGTATCAAATACAGAATTATCAAAATTGTCAGCAACTAGGTATAGGTCAGATTGACTGGCAATACATTCCGTGGTCACTTTGATTCAGAACAATATATAGATATCAAATTGGTATCACAACCAGAATGTCATCAAAAATTATATATGAATAAGAATAATTAAACATAGGCCAGATTAACTGGCAATACTGTGTATATTCCGTGATCACTCTGTTTGGAAAAATAAGTATTTATATTCTCCTCAGTGCTATTATTCTATATAGACCAGCATACACATAACAGTAATATTGTTGGTAATTCTGTTGAGTATAGTGGTTTTGATGCTGGGATTTAAAGAAAGCAAAAAGTAATAATGCCGAAGAAAAGAAGGAAAAACAACATTTTTAGAAGAAAAAAACAGAAAAAAAGAAATATTGAGAATTTCCTTTAAATGGTTATTCTGGGTATGACAATCATAGTCCAGATCCCTGGACTGCCCTGCTCAGGGCCAAGAAAAAAAATATATATAAAAGGTAATAACAATAACAAATCATCACGTATTGCTGAATTGCTGTGTAGGTATAGAAATTCCCAGAAAATTGATAGAAAAAGTGTACCGGTCCCTGCCCAGGTCCCTGGGTCAGTTACTAAATAACAGGATGCAATATGTACTCCTCAGGTCCTTAGTTCATGTTGAAATTATTCATACAGGAATACTGGAATAGGTCATGCTGGAACTAGGATAGGACATGCTGGAATACGGGGGTCCAGCATGTCCTATCCTAGTTCCAGCATGACCTATTCCAGTATTCCTGTATGAATAATTTCAACATGAACTAAGGACCTGAGGAGTACATATTGCATCCTGTTATTTAGTAACTGACCCAGGGACCTGGGCAGGGACCGGTACACTTTTTCTATCAATTTTCTGGGAATTTCTATACCTACACAGCAATTCAGCAATACGTGATGATTTGTTATTTTTATTACCTTTTATATATATTTTATTCTTGGCCCTGAGCAGGGCAGTCCAAGGATCTGGACTATGATTGTCATACCCAGAATAACCATTTAAAGGAAATTCTCAATATTTCTTTTTTTCTGTTTTTTTTCTTCTAAAAATGTTGTTTTTCCTTCTTTTCTTCGGCATTATTACTTTTTGCTCTCTTTAAATCCCAGCATCAAAACCACTATACTCAACAGAATTACCAACAATATTACTGTTATGTTTATGCTGGTCTATATAGAATAATAGCACTTAGGAGAATACAAATACTTATTTTTCCAAACAGAGTGATCACGGAATATACACAGTATTGCCAGTTAATCTGGCCTATGTTCAAATTATTCTTATTCATATATATTTTTTTGATGACATTCTGGTTGTGATACCAATTTGATATCTATATATTGTTCTGAATCAAAGTGACCACGGAATGTATTGCCAGTCAATCTGACCTATACCTAGTTGCTGACAATTTTGATAATTCTGTATTTGATACCAGAGGATATCTGTCATCATCTTTTCACTCAGTCTCCTCTTCTCTCTTCCCCCTCTCTCTCTTTGTTCCTTTCCTCCCTTTCCTCCTTATACATCTGCGGACTCTCATCCATGATCCACAGGTTTATCCTGTGCCTAACATAGACAGCAGATCCGCCAATTATTTCTGTCTCCCTCACCCTAAACCTTTTTTCCCCTCCCTCAATTCAGGTGCACTCTCATTGGTGAGTCGGCCACAAGGAGGCCCGAGAAATTACTACCATACCCCACTGACAGAGCCCGATCTCGTCCGATCTTGGAAGCAAAACGGTGGTGGGCTGGGTCAGTATCTGTGAGGGTGACCCCCAGAGAATACCCGGTGTTGTAATTCGTGACCTTCTCGACTCTAAACCAACAGCAGGATCACCACTTTCTCCTTCAATCATTTCTTTTGCTCACCTTCCGTACCGTCTCTTTTGATATGTCATAGATTCAATTGGTCCAATACCAATAAGGATCTATACTCCTCCTAACATCTTGGTACATTGACCCTCTGAGGTCCTATTAATACATGCAGAGCTTGTGCTGGTTGGATAGGAACAGGATGTAGAGCAATAGTGTCTACATCCCTCCTGGAGTCTACCAATATAGACTAACCAGAACATTTCCAATTTTCTTTAAAGATTGTAACACTGGTTGTGGCCTATACACACCCCAACCTGTACAGTTTGATCAGTCACATCAACAGATATGGCATCTTTCAGAGAAGCTGGTGGGCTGAATCATAATTGTATGTAGCAATACAGAATTAATTGTGGTGGATAACACAAGTGTGGATTTTTTCTTAGAATAATTAAAAATAAAAGTTATGTCTTAATATCTTCATATTAACATATACATAAAAAAAGAGTGCACCCACACAAGAGTCTTCTGTATTTTCCTCTTTTCCTAGTTTGTTTCTGACTCTGGGTGCACCACCAGACCCTTTAATTACAACACGAATCATACGTGTATATTAGATGTTATACTGGTACTGTAGTATTATTATTATTATGAATTATCTCTTGGAACCTTCAGAATACTGGTGTGGAATCACGTCTACTTTGTGAGAGACTTCCTGTAGGTGGCAGCCTCGGACTTAGCAAATTGCTGTGTCCCTAAAAGGACAGTGGCATCAGATCAGTCCCATGCAGAGCAGCTACAAGAGTAAGAGGTGGAAGTGGACACAAATTGCTAGTAACTATCTTAATTGGATTTAAATCTACTCCCCGGATTCTAGGTTTCATCTAGCTTCGAGGTATGAAGTATCATCTGAGTGTCACTCAGTTACACCACTATAACTATTGGCAGTGATGAGTGAATATTTTGCAGCACTGCATTGCTTCTAAATGTTTCCCACAAGGACATCCTTTACACTACCACCACCAGCATCAGATGCAACAGCTGCCATGACTCTGTCCACATCCCAATCCTCCCCAAGACATGCAACACCAGGAACCAAGATGAAATCATTCAGACTAGTCAACGTTTTCCTAATTATTCAGTGTTTGTGCTAGGTAATTTCTCAGCCACATGCGTTTTTACGTTTTGTCCAGCTTGGACTGCCCGCTACAATCATGCTTCTTTGTAAAGCACACATCAATGGCCCTCATTCCGAGTTGTTCGCTCGCAAGCTGCTTTTAGCAGCATTGCACACGCTAAGCCGCCGCCCTCTGGGAGTGTATCTTAGCTTAGCAAAATTGCAAACGAAAGATTCTCAAAATTGCGAATAGAAATTTCTTTGCAGTTTCTGATAGCTCGACACTTACTCTGCCACTGCGATCAGTTCAGTCAGTTTCGTTCCTGGTTTGACGTCACAAACACACCCAGCGTTCGCCCAGACACCTCCGTTTCTCCAGCCACTCCCGCGTTTTTCCCAGAAACAGCAGCGTTTTTTCACACACTCCCATAAAACGGCCAGTTTCCGCCCAGAAACACCCACTTCCTGTCAATCACATTACGATCACCAGAACGAAGAAAAAACCTTGTTATGCCGTGAGTAAAATACCAAACTTCTTAGCAAATTTACTTGGCGCAGTCGCAGTGCGAACATTGCGCATGCGCAATTAGCGGAAAATCGCAGCGATGCGAAGAAAATTACCGAGCGAACAACTCGGAATGACCACCCATGTCTGCTGACTGTTGTCAGTAAATCTAGTGTTTCAAGGCGGTTTAAAACTTACAGCCAAAAGGATATGTGTCAATGAAATGGAAAATGCATCACGAACGGACAAATTGCTATTTCCCCTGATAAAAAAAGCCACGACTTGCAAAGAGGCTTATCAGCTGGCGATAAATTGATTGAGTCTTCAGCAGTGCAGATCAGACTTGCGTTCCTGATGGTTTGCATATAACGCCGATCTTGAGAGATGTGCGCAATGCGCGGATCTATGTGTGCGAGATCACACTCAGTGCCCCCAAGCCGCTGCAGGTCACCATTTGTGGGTCGCATGAAAGTGACGACAGTGAGCGTTTTGACAAAACAGGGGTGTCACCCTCGTTTTGTAGGCGTGCTGAAGCCAGGGTCTGCACCTTCTAACACTGATTTCTAGGCCCAGCAGCGTGAAAACACCTGCCATCCTGGGAGTTACTCAGATGCCCGATGCTTATGCAGATGATTTGACGCTGCGCCCAGCGGATCACAGAAGCCAGCAGCAGGCGTCTATTTGAACAGGATAACATTAATAGTCGTCACACTAGGCTGTTTTAGCACAGCGCCCTACCCGATTTTTAAAGGGCAAAATGCACCCTGCTAAAACAGCCTGCCTCCGCCGCGTGAATAGATATTTTGCTCATTAAAAGGAGAGCTTGGGGGAAGCCCAGCACCTTTTGTAGGTGGCGCCGGTCTGCCGCACCCCCTCCCTGGCCAATTGTGCCACCTTTTCATGCTTCACCGGCACTTCAGCGCCCTGCCCTCCACAAACCCAGGGGGGGGGGGGGGGGGACACTAATTAACACACGTTCACAGTAGCAGAATCAGCCAGTTAGTTCTGAAATCTGCAGGTTGTGGTTGGGTGTCAATTGGAACCCATGCAGGGCAAAAAGAAAGAAAACAAAAGTTTTGATCACTTAAAACACATTACATACGCTGCTGGGAACTGGGACAAAAAAAATCATTCCACTGGGAAAAAAATTATTTAATTTCCGGTTTCTGAAATGGAAGTTTAGACCACTGATGATAGCCTAGAGTGGCATATATTAAATAGTTGTGAGTGGACTATCCCTTACGCTCTATAATGGAGAACCATAAGTGCAACAAATCTGTCCAATAAGTTTATCCAACTTACCACTACATCTAGGTACAAACTGTTATACTGACTAATAACGTGAGCTGCACACTGGATGTGATCCAGGAACAAGTAGCATAAAACTAAATGCTTCATTAATAAACACAGCATAATACTCACATCATGGATAAACATTAGAAATTCAAAATACTTTTTTGCAATTAAAAATACATAAAATGTGGAAGAATAAGCAAAGCATCACAAAATAATGTATTTATTTTATTTATAATTGATAAACCTGAAAATAAAGCATAAAATAACATACAGAGCTCTCTATCACCCTGCTTGCTACGCGTTTCACAGCATCCAGCCTCTTCTTCAGGCAATGGAGAATGAATGAGCAAAATGTTGATGTGAGGTAGGCCTGATTGCTTGTGTAGTACAGACAAAGCTTTTTTAATTTATTTTGTATTTATTTTCTATATAAAGCATTTTGATAGGCCCACACAGTCACAGACTTTAGTTTTCTTTGCAGATGGTGTGTGCCTGAGCAGAAAGCACACGACAACAACTCAAACATCATTATTCCCGCTCCTCTCTGCTACCATTTGCTCATACAGTGTATCCGGAAAGTATTCACAGCGCTTCACTTTTTCCACATTTTGTTATGTTACAGCCATATTACAAAATGGAATAAATTAATTTTTTCCCCTCAAAATTCTACACACAATGGTAGTCATTCCGAGTTTTCGCTCGCTGCCGATTTTCGCAGTGCAGCGATCAAGTGAAAAAATGACAAAAATGCGCATGCGCATGGTACGCAGCGCGCATGCGCTAAGTACTTTCACACAAAACTTTGTAGATTTACACAGGCTCGAGCGACGTTTTTTCATCGCTCGAGTGATCGGAGTGTGATTGACAGGAAAGGGGCGTTTCTGGGTGGTAACTGAGCGTTTTCCGTGAGTGTGCTAAAAAACGCAGGCGTGCCAGGTAAAAACGCAAGAGTGGCTGGAGAAACGGGGGAGTGGCTGGCACGCTAAAGCTGCGCTGGTCGTGAGTTACTCCTGAAGTGCAAAGGCATCGCCACTGTGCGATGCCTTTGCACTTCTGTGAGGGGGGCCGGACTGATATGCAGGGCGGACTAGCCCTGTGCTGGGCGTCCCTCCGCATGTCAGGAAAGATGATCGTAGCTGTGCTAAATTTAGCACAGCTACGATCAACTCGGAATGACCCCCATTGTGCGATGTGGACTACTTACAGTATGACCTGATCGCTGCTGTGCGTTTTCGCACAGCGGGTGATTAACGAACTACTGTGCATGCGTATGCACCGCAATGCGCAGGCGCGTTGCCAAACAGCGACAGGATGGTGTCAAAATTTCGATCACACAGCCGATCTCAGGCTGACTGACAGGAAGAGGACGTTTGTGGGTGGTAACTGGACGTTTTCTGGGAGTGTCTGGAAAAACGCAGGCATTCCCAAGCATTTTCAGGGAGGGTGTGTGACGTCAGCTCCGGCACCGATCAGTCTGATTTCTTTGCACTGTAGGAGTAAGTATTGAGCTATACACACACTGCACAGAATGGGAAAAACATTAGATGGTGAGTGTGATGCGAATGGTTTTGCAGCTGTCCGCTGACTGACGGGAATTTTCGCACACCGTACACATGCAATCGCACACTTGCACGGGGCTAATTTTCACTCTCCCTGGGTGGCGACTATCTGATCTCAGGAACAGTGTAATTTGCAGCACAGCCCTACATGCCCAGATTACTTCTGCCAGGGTTGTTTAAATGAGTACTGTATTTCTGGATAGGCTGCCATTTATAGCTACAACCAGTTTTGGCGATTGGGGAAATTATTCCCCTTTTACGTAACAGCCAGAGCGCCAGGTCACCGCCGTAAAGCCAAGTTGCTGACATATTGGAGTAAGCTGTTCTCCCCCAGCAGTTTCACATAACCAAGTTACGCCGGTTACCGTCTCCATGTCCATATGAACAAAGTGCACCCTCAACTACCCCTTTCACAGTTTCCACTCATAAGTGGTAAATGGGGTCACAATCTGCAGACTATATAACACATAGCTGCTGTGCAGGGCCTAATATGTGATTGAGGCACAAAGGCTTTTTTCAGGGTTTGAATGACATTGCTACAGTTGCAAACATCAAATGGGTCATAGGGAAGGTTCCCTACCCTGGGAAGGAATGACAAGGCGTTAGAGACATGCAGACTAAGTGTGGGATACAGTTTCACTCAAACTCCAGGCTACTGAATAAAGCGGACAACTTGACATTAACCCTTCTCATGCAGGTAGCACACTGCGAAAAATGAGGAGTTTCTATGGGCAGAGTGTGGAAACACCAACGTGTGCCTAGCTTCAGGTCTTTGTGATCTAGTGTAACAGCGGCAGAATATTACTGGTCATCTAGGTGACGTTCCAATGAATGACGATGGTATAAGCCTATGCTTTACAGTAAGACCTTTTCATTCATTTATAGCGTTAAGGCTATAAAGACAGCCAAACCGATGTACACTTGAATTGCTCCGTCGGGTGCCATCTAGTGCCCCCTGGCACGCAATACGCTTGAAACCCCCCCATATAGATGAGGAGCAGCATTGGCTTTTTATTATGTAGGGTGAAAGGGTAAATCCGCTCAAAAAATACAATTTGCCCAGTTTAAAAAACAAACAAACCCTATGGTACTAAGGTTCTACAAATCCTAGTACTTAAAGGGCTTCTGCCTGAAATCGCCTGCTGAAAACTCAGAAACATAAGAACAATCCAACAGCAGGGTTAGGCACAGCTCACTTGCATTACCAGGCAGGGCTTCCTATTGCCAAATGACTGTACATTTGGGGTAGGGGGGTATCAAGCCTTCCAAAGAGTGGTGAAGTTGCCCATAGCAACCAACCAACTTCTACTTATCATGTTATAGAACGTACTTGATAAACATGAACAATAAGCTGACTGATTGCTGTGGGCAGCTTCTCCGCTTCCTCACTCTTTAGATGGCGTGATACATCTCCCCTTAGGCTCAGTCATAGCAAAGCACAATTTTTTTGTTTTTTACAATAATTCAGCTTATGCGCACAATTTTAGCCCTAGCTTATATCATTTTACTACTTACATCCATGTACATGAAGTTAGATACTCTGATTACAGGAACCTTGCTATGCCCTGGCACCAAGTCCAAAGTATACATTAATCAGAGATGCACAAACAAGAATACACCTAAAAATAGGCCCTCATTCCGAGTTGATCGCACGTAGCAACTTTTTGCTGCTCGTGCGATCAACTTGACGCCGCCTATGCGGGAGTGTATTTTAGCATAGCAGGGCTGTGATCGCTTGTGTAGCCCTGCTATGCTAAAAAAGTTTCCTGCAAAACAAGACCAGGGTCAGACTTACTTACCCTGTGCGATGGATCCAGCGACGGGATTGACATCAGACATCCGCCCTCCAAACGCCTGCGTTCAGATCTCCACGCCCCGGAACGCCTCCCCGGCGTCAGTCTTCTTTTTATCGCCGCTGCGATCACTTTCAGCACTGGCAGCGTCGCTGCCCGGCGATGACCGTCGCCAGGCAAAGACGCGCGTGCGCATTGCGGGCACCGCGCTGCCGCAGTCCCGACCCGTTCACATTGCAGCGAAGAACCGCTGCGTGCGAGCGGGTCGGAATGACCCCCATAGTCAAGTGTGCCTGGGAGTTGCTGAGAGGGACCCAATACATAGACAAGAAGGACAACTTTCCAGCGCTGCACCTACTACACCTAGTGTATATGTCACTAATGTACTGCTGGCCCAGAATCAGTACGCGTGAATGATATAATGCAGTGGTTCTCAAACTCGGTCCTCGGGGGCACACACAGTGCATGTTTTGCAGGTAACCCAGCAGGTGCACAGGTGTATTAATTACTCACTGACACATTTTAAAAGGTCCACAGGTGGAGCTCATTATTTCACTTGCGATTCTGTGAGGAGACCTGCAAAACATGCACTGTGTGGGCCCCCGAGGACCGAGTTTGAGAACCTCTGATATAATACATGCAAACATGGTACCAGATAAGGTTCTAATAAAAGTTATTTAATGATGCCATACAGTAAGCAGCATTAAAAGCCCTAGAAAATTCACAAAAGGAAGATGGGGGAAATTGTGCTAAAGAGTTTCGATATCCAGATCAATGTGGACATTGGATAGTGTAAACTACCAGGACCGCTGTGAGCAGGGCTGAAGGTTCAGAATGATCAGAGGGTTGGACGCGATCATAAACGTGGTAGTATACACAGAACTGACCAGTGTTTCGTAGTAGTATACATAGCTGACATACATAAGAAGGAAAGACAATGGGGGTAATTCCAAGTTGATCGCAGCAGGAAATTTTTTAGCAGCTGGGCAAAACCATGTGCACTGCAGGGGAGGCAGATGTAACATGTGCAGAGAGAGAGAGAGATTTGGGTGTGGTGAGTTCAATCTGCAATCTAAATTGCAGTGTAAAAATAAAGCAGCCAGTATTTACCCTGCACAGAAACAATATAACCCAACCAAATCTAACTCTCTCTGCAAATGTTATATCTGCCTCCCCTGCAGTGCACATGGTTTTGCCCAACTGCTAAAAAATTTCCTGCTGCGATCAACTTGGAATTACCCCCAATGAGCGAACAGGAAAGATGGGGTTGTGATGATAGGGAAGGAGACTTGAGAAAATGGTGGGGGAAGAAGGAGTGATGGGAGTGCGGTGACAGTGGGGAAAGGTTCTGGATCCGGGTGGACACAAAGAGGGTCATTCCGAGTTGTTCGCTTGCTAGCAGTTTTTAGCAGCCGTGCAAACGCATAGTCGCCGCCCACGGGGGAGTGTATTT
>NW_026970017.1:540000-642023 GCF_028390025.1 Pseudophryne corroboree
ATTTGTTAATATTCGCTATGACCGGCAGCGACTGTAGCTGCTTTTAGTGCAACAAAACACAAGTTTTGGCACAAAGGAGCACATGTTTCCAATACTGTCATTTATGTTACAAGCTTGATTCCACCTTTTATTAAAAGACAGACAAAAGATTAGTCATTTAATATATGGCTGATTTGGATGATTTTGTATTTCCCCCCCCCCCCAGAGTTAATTCAAGTGTTCTAATTCTTTATAACTTAAGACAAAAAGTGCAGCAGAAAAATAATGCATTGTTCCACAACTGGTTTGCTAAACCAGCTCCAGTAAGAATTGTGTGTAATTTATCAAGTTCACCCTTTGGCAGCAGTTTGTTTAAACAAATGATCACTAAACTCCTGTGTAATTTGCAGGTCTTCTGCCCAAAGCTATAAGAAAAGGTGACATGTAACATGAACCATTCAAAAAAGCAGAACAGTGTAACGTCAAATTATCTGCCGTCTGCAGATTTTGGAAGTGTATGCGTTGGCGGATGTGCAGGCCTCGGGGTGAACGGGCCACCCTACAAATACATTATGAAAAATAAACTTTTTTTTTTTGTGAAACACTAAATATTGCTAGTCCTTTCATTTCTTCTTAATGTTTGAAAACTGTTTTTCTTGGCTCCGAGTGTTTGGGAAATCAAACTAAGCTGCTATTAGACTTATGTTCTCTCAGTTACATTAACGTTTTACTAATTTATCTCAAATTACTTGCTGGGTGATTTGGCCTCTCTATGGGTAAATGGTTGTGTGCGGGAATTTACAGTCAGGTTGTGATGGGGGGTATGACCTGGTCTAACACAGCGGTACTCCCTATGCGGCCCTCCTTGGCTGCTATTGCGGCCCCTCAGTCAGGGCCGGATTACCAGTGTGGGTTCCAATTTTTGAAGACTTTTTTTGTGTACTTAATTGAATGGAAAAAACAAGGATGCTACGAGTTTCTTTGCCTCATGCGCTGGTGAGAGGAGGGAACCCTCATCATCCTGCAGTCTTCATCGTCTAACACACACACTTTGATAAATATCCACTAATTCTATTCCGCTGCCGCTGCCGTCATCATGAACTGCCTCCTGCCAGCGTTCCATCTGCGGTCCACACTCCCCGGAAGATCAAGATCACAAGATACAATGTTACGCTATAAAGAAAGTGTGAAAAAAGTGACCAAAAGTGGATAGGCAGCAACACTCTGGTGTATAGGTATCCCCAATACCACAATGAAATAGACACACATGTAAATATACCAGATGGAGTGCGCCAAGCTTAATAAAAAGATACTTCTCTTATTGGTCTTCTGTTGTAGAGTTTTTTCATAAAACTCAGATAATACGCTCCATATATAGGAAAAATATTTTTTTTTCCAAAATAGTGCAGTACGTTCAAAAAATGTATTATATATATATATATATATATATATATATATATATATAGACAACCAATCTATTCTTTAGAGAAATAAATCTCATTAAAAATAATAACAAAACAGATGGTATAGGTGGAGGTACACATAAGGGATTACTGGCTCTGGAACCTGTCTCCAAGGTCCAAGCTCTGAGTCCGTCTGGTCAGCCTTCCACCCAAGGATAGCACTCCTGTCACAAATGCCAACACGTTTCGGGAACTCTCCCTTCCTCAAGGCAGTATCCTTGCCTTGAGGAAGGGAGAGTTTCCGAAACGCGTCGGAATATGGAGCATATTATCTGAATTTTATGAAAAAACTCTACAACAGAAGACCAATAAAAGAAGTATCGTTTTATTAAGATTGGCACAATGTTACGCTAGTCTGATTGACAAGTGTCTGTCAGTGAATATATAAATGTACAAATACAGTTTATTGGTGCAGATAAACGATAATGACCACAGCATCATGCAATTTAACAGAATGATAATAGACAGAAACAATTTAAAATTAGATATGTGCGGGTTCGGATTTACTCAAGTCTTAACGCTAAATTAGCGCAAGTTCGGATTTATCCTGATTTTTCTTATTGGCTATCCAAAACAGCTGGATAGCCAATAAGATGCCGTTTTGAGATCCGGGTAAATCAGAACCCACACATCTCTATTTAAAATGATAAAAATACTATTGAGCTTTCAGACATTCCTCCTCAAGTGACCAACTGAGACACTGAAGAAGGTCAAGACATTCTGGAACGCATCCGTCACTCCAATTCATCCCAGAGGTTCTCAATGGTGTTAAGATCTGGACTCTGAGCTGGCCAATCCATCCGTATTACCGAATTTTCTGTATACCAGTCCAGCGTCGCCCTGGAAACATAACACTGCGCAACCTACAATAATCCCCTTTACAAACTCAGCTAGCTCCTTCCGGCAAGTCATTTCATTAGCAAATAATCTAAATCAGTGCCCCTCTATCCGTTTTATGCCTTCACAAACAAGTCTACTGCAGGAGCACACCATTTCACGTGCGCGGGGTGTCTACATAGTATAGCATTAATTAAGTACTGATGACCCAGACTGGGAAAATGTGTCTGTCACGATACGGATAAATAAACACACTTGCTTACCATCCAAGTGCCTTCTGAGACTGTCCCTGCGCTCCAAGCATGGATTCCATCTGCGCTGACTGCGTGCAGCGCGCTGCACGGCATCTCCGCTGTGTCTCTTCAGTGATACCGGTGATGCTGACATGACAGCTATCCAGCATGTCCCTCCTGTTCTAGCGGATGGCTTCTCCTGCTCTCCGCGGCCTCTGCCGCTGCCATTACTACAAGTTTCCACATGCACAGACTTTTCCCTCCAGAGCCAAACATGGGTGCAGCCATGTTTGAGTTAATCACATGACTCTCCACAGCCAATCCGCTGTACACAGAATCCTCTCTGATTGCTCAGCCAATCCCTGCTTCCCAGCAGGTATAAGTATCGTGAACCAAGGCTTCCTGTTGTCAATGCTGTGGTTGTCTAACCCAGTGTTGGATGTCTCTGCAGTCTGTGGTTGTTCCTGCTTGCTGTCTCCAGGTATTCCAGCTCCTGTGACCTTGCTCCACTTAAAGAGACCTCACACCAGTTACCATCCTGCGGTGCTGCCTGACTTCAGCGGTGTTTCCACATTGCCTCATGTTACCAGCAGTGTTCCTTCACCGTCTCCAGTTCTCAGCGGTGTTCCTACATCGTTTCCAGTCACCAGCTGTGTTCCTACATCGCCTTCAGATCACCATCGGTGTCACAACATCGAACTCTGTCATCATCGGTGTCTCAGCATCGAACTCTGTCACCACCATCTGTGCCAGTTCACCCAGCATCCTCAGCAGTCCTCCAGCTCTCAACCTACCTCGGTGCTCTTCCATTGACTCCAGCTTCCAGTGAGTCATCCTCTGGTCAGTATAAGTTCATTTCGTCAGTACAGTGGTTAGCTGTTAACATCTATGGACAATACCATCTCAGTGTCTTCCAAGACTGTGCCATATTGATATCGTTCTACACTTGTTACTACCGTCTCTGAGGAACTGTGCTGCTATAATTACACTGAATTCTAATTCCTGAGCATTGGTTCTTTCACCTAACTGCCGTTGTGATTATTGAACTGTGTGCACAATAAAGAACTTGACTTTTACACCTCTGTCGTCTTGGTCACGCCTTCGGGGCGTCTGTGCTAAGGGTACCCTGTATGTTCCGGAATCCCATACTGCCACCCAGGTTCACATATATACGTCAGCCCCTACGCCTGCGGCTTCCCCAGGTCATCCTCAACCCTCAGGCGTGACAATGCCTCCTAATTTCATGAACGAGCATAAGCCTTGTACTTGAGGGTATGGGTGTTGGGTCGACCCAACTTAGCTCGACCTAATGCCAAAGTCGACCTAAGATGGGTTGACCCAATGCATGTCGACCTAATGCCAATGCAACCTAATGACTGTCGACTTAAGATGGGTCGACCTAACGACCGTATCCCATACTTGAAAGTGAACAATCTAACCTCTATTGCCATCTTAACTTTTTTTTAATTACTTTCATTTATCTAATCCGCATTTATTCACCTATTATATATAAATATATTTATTTTTATTTTTTTATGATTGATACACTAGTTACAACTCTTTACAAAAAACTTGCGTCCCTCTTGTACTAGCGGCTCTTAAAAAAAAGTTTCCAATGAGTCCATTGGTAACAGATAACCCAATTTTACCAATTAACTTGTTTCAATTTTCTAACTGACATTCTGCAAGTGGGGGCAGCAACGGGGAGCGTTACAGAAAACCAGTGTCGGCACCCGGTTTCTGGGTGTGTTGAAGCCGGCGGCTGTGCCCTTGCTTGAAGTTTTACCGGCCTCAGCAGCACTGCTTTGCCGGACATCCTGAGTTACTGATTCATGACGGCTGGAGCTGGAAACTGGTGCTGTAGCCCTGTAGAGCTGAAAACCTGGCACCATCTAGAGAAACGCTTAAATCTAGTATAAAGCCAATTAGCATAGACGAAGCAACATTTCAGTTTGCCAGAGATACACTTAAGATTGTTAGCAAACAATGCATTTTGTTTGTGTTTGTACAGATTAACCTAATATACTGTACATTCATATTTTTGTATCCCGATGATAGAGCGTCAATGTATTGGTCAACAGTCAACAGATCGGCACCATATGGTCGACATACATTAGGTCGATAGATACAAAAGGTTGAAACAGGTCCGGCTCCAGGCATGTTCGAATTGAGCCGCCGCGCATGGCGCCACACTTAATGGGCGCCGCCATGTTCAAGCCTGGAGCCAGCCTGCTAACAGCCTAAACTGCTCTGTGCAACGTCTGCCACACTGAATAGTTTAGCTTTAGTCCGCCCGCGGCCCACAGCACTCCCCCTCCCTCATCGCCGGCACAGCAGGCACTGTGGGGGCATATCTGGCACTGTGGGGGCATTTATGTATCTGGCACTGTGGGGACATGTGTATCTGGCACTGCTGAGGGGCATATCATGTGTAGCTGGCACTGCTGGGGGGCATGTCATTTCTATCTGGCACTGCACTATTGTAGACATTATGTGTATCTAGCACTATACTGTAGACTAGGGGTGGGCAAAATACGGCCCGCGGGCCGGATGCGGCCCGCAAAACGATCCTGCCCGGCCCACTGCCTCCCACCCAGAGCCGGCCCTAACCAATATGATGCCCTAGGCAAGATTTTGGCTGGTGCCCCCTAGCACCACCGCTGGTTCCGCCTCTGACCTTGCACTTCTTTCCCAGCACCATCACCCCTCATCCATAGCAGTCCTTATTTTGGTATTTGTACCCCCTATATTTTAAATAGGAACAGTTCGCACATTTGGCGCACAGCCCAAAAAGGGGTGTGTTTTTGCTGGCAAGGGGCATGGCCACACAATAGTAACCCCAATTCCAATTACACTACACAGTACTGCACTTTATTCACATTTGATCATGCGATAGTTTCCATCATTCATATTACATCCCACAGTAGTATCACTTTACCTTATAAACGTTACTCCTCACAGTAGAGCCCCTTATTCACATTACATCACACTGAATTGCTCCTTATTCACATTACACCACACCCTATTGCTCTTTATTCACATTAGACGACACAGTAGTGCCCTTTCTATACGCAACGCCACATAGTTGAGCACCTTAAACACATAATGCCACACAGTAATGCCCCTAACACATATGAGACACATTATTAATGTCCTTATAAACATAATGTGCCTTACAAATTATGACAACCTTTATTAATACCCTTTTACGCATAATGGCCCTCATTCCGAGTTGATCGGTCGGTATTTTTCATCGCATCGCAATGAAAATCCGCTTAGTACGCATGCGCAATATTCGCACTGCGACTGCGCCAAGTAATTTAACAATGAAGATAGTATTTTTACTCACGGCTTTTTCATCGCTCCGGCGATCGTAATGTGATTGACAGGAAATGGGTGTTACTGGGCGGAAACACGGCGTTTTATGGGCGTGTGGATGAAAACGCTACCGTTTCCGGAAAAAACGCAGGAGTGGCTGGAGAAACGGAGGAGTGGCTGGGCGAACGCTGGGTGTGTTTGTGACGTCAAACCAGGAACGACAAGCACTGAACTGATCGCACAGGCAGAGTAAGGTTGAAGTTACTCAGAAACTGCAAAGTAGTTTGTAATCGCAATATTGCGAATACATCGGTCGCAATTTTAAGAAGCTAAGATACACTCCCAGTAGGCGTAGGCTTAGCGTGTGTAACTCTGCTAAATTCGCCTTGCGACCGATCAACTCGGAATGAGGGCCAATGTCCCCTACACATATGCCGCACATTATTAATGCCCTTATACACATAATGATACACATAGTGCCCCCTACACATTTGCTGCACATTATTAGTGCTCCTATACACATAACGACACATACAGTAGTACGGTTACACATATGCCGCACATTATTAATGCCCTTATACACATAATGACACACATAGTGCCCCTTACACATATGTTGCACATTATTAATGCATTTTTACATAACACACCTAATGATCCTTACACATATTCTGAACACTACTGCACAACCAACCCACTCACATGCACACAGCACTCACTCTGCCACTAACACTGTGACCTCTGCCTCTGCTTGGATACAGATGTGTCCTCATAAATCTTGCATCAATGCAAACGTCGGGCACATTTTTTTTATGAAAATGCATCTTATTTGCATTGCTATGTGGCTGGGATGCACAAGCAGTTTCTGCTGATTAAAATGATATGCAGCATGCCTATATACTGTGCGAGACTGTGGCTGTATCTGCATATGAAATGCTACACACAGAATATAGGCATGCTGCATATCATTTTAATCAGCAGAAGCTGCTGATGCCCCTAGGCATATCAAATGCCCTAGGCAATTGCCTAGTTTGCCTATGCCTATGGCCGGCTCTGCTCCCACCAGCGAGCAATGTAAAGCGGCCCGACCGGCTGAGCTGCTTGTCATTGCTCTGCACTGCAGTACCTCCAAGCTGCCAGCGGCGCCTCTCCCCCCTGCTGCTGCTGCGTTGTAGCAGCCTCCTCCCTCCTCCAGAGTCCCCAGTGACAACGGCTGTGTTCAGCCGAGAAGGGGGCGGGGCTACGTGTCGGTAAGGGGGCGGGGCTACACGGGACCTCAGGGGGCGGAGCTACACGAGACAAGAGCCAGACTGCTACAGATCCATCCTTCCTGCCACTGCCAGCCAGAACAGTAAGTTAATGGGAAAAGTGAAAGAAAGTGTGTGTGTGTGTGTGTGTGTGTGTGTGATAGTGTGTGTATATTTGTGTGTGCGGGCAGTGGCGTCAGACTGTTTTTAGGTTTGGGGGAGAGATCTTTAGCTTTCGCTGTACCAACCCCTCCCGTGTTCTGTCACCATGTCACCCCCATGTTCTGTCACTATGTCACCCCCCCGTGTTCTGTCACTGTGTCACCCCCACCCCGTGTTCTGTCACTGTCACCCCCCCGTGTTCTGTCACTATGTCACCCCCCCCGTGTTCTGTCTCTGTGTCACCCCCCCCGTGTTCTGTCACTGTCACCCCCCCCCCGTGTTCTGTCACTATGTCACACCCCCCGTGTTCTGGCACTATGTCACCCCCCCTGTGTTCTGTCACTATGTCACACCCCCCGTGTTCTGTCACTGTGTCACCTCCCCATGTTCTGTCACTGTGTCACCCCCCCCCCCCGTGTTCTGTCACTGTGTCACTCCCCCCGTGTTCTGTCACTGTCACCCCCCCCTCCCCGTGTTCTGTCACTGTGTCACCTCCCCGTGTTCTGTCACTGTGTCACCCCCCGTGTTCTGTCACTGTGTCACCCCCCCCTCGTGTTCTGTCACTGTCACCCCCCCCTCCCCGTGTTCTGTCACTGTGTCACCTCCCCGTGTTCTGTCACTGTGTCGCCCCCCCCCGTGTTCTGTCACTGTCACCCCCCCTCCCCGTGTTCTGTCACTATGTCACACCCCCCGTGTTCTGGCACTATGTCACCCCCCCGTGTTCTGGCACTATGTCACACCCCCCGTGTTCTGTCACAGTGTCACCACCCCGTGTTCGGTCACTGTGTCACCTCCCCATGTTCTGTCACTGTGTCACACCCCCCGTGTTCTGTCACTGTGTCACCTCCCCGTGTTCTGTCACTGTGTCACCTCCCCGTGTTCTGTCACTGTGTCACCTCCCCGTGTTCTGTCACTGTGTCACCCCCCCCCGTGTTCTGTCACCGTGTCACCCCCCCCGTGTTCTGTCACTGTGTCACCCCCCCCGTGTTCTGTCACTGTGTCACACACCCGTGTTCTGTCACTGTCACCCCCCCTCCCCGTGTTCTGTCACTGTGTCACCCCCCCCGGTGTTCTGTCACTGTGTCACCCCCCCGTGTTCTGTCACTGTGTCACCCCCCCCCCCCGTGTTCTGTCACTGTCACCCCCCCTCCCCGTGTTCTGTCACTGTGTCACCTCCCCGTGTTCTGTCACTGTGTCACCCCCCGTGTTCTGTCACTGTGTCACCCCCCCCTCGTGTTCTGTCACTGTCACCCCCCCCTCCCCGTGTTCTGTCACTGTGTCACCTCCCCGTGTTCTGTCACTGTGTCGCCCCCCCCGTGTTCTGTCACTGTGTCACACACCCGTGTTCTGTCACTGTCACCCCCCCTCCCCGTGTTCTGTCACTATGTCACACCCCCCGTGTTCTGGCACTATGTCACCCCCCCGTGTTCTGGCACTATGTCACACCCCCCGTGTTCTGTCACAGTGTCACCACCCCGTGTTCGGTCACTGTGTCACCTCCCCATGTTCTGTCACTGTGTCACACCCCCCGTGTTCTGTCACTGTGTCACCTCCCCGTGTTCTGTCACTGTGTCACCTCCCCGTGTTCTGTCACTGTGTCACCTCCCCGTGTTCTGTCACTGTGTCACCCCCCCCCCCCCGTGTTCTGTCACTGTGTCACCCCCCCCCCCCCGTGTTCTGTCACTGTGTCACCCCCCCCGTGTTCTGTCACTGTGTCACCTCCCCGTGTTCTGTCACTGTGTCACCTCCCCGTGTTCTGTCACTGTGTCACCCCCCCCCCGTGTTCTGTCACTGTGTCACCCCCCCCGTGTTCTGTCACTGTGTCACCCCCCCCCCCGTGTTCTGTCACTGTCACCCCCCCTCCCCGTGTTCTGTCACTGTGTCACCTCCCCGTGTTCTGTCACTGTGTCACCCCCCGTGTTCTGTCACTGTGTCACCCCCCCCCCGTGTTCTGTCACCGTGTCACCCCCCCCGTGTTCTGTCACTGTGTCACCCCCCCCGTGTTCTGTCACTGTGTCACACACCCGTGTTCTGTCACTGTCACCCCCCCCTCCCCGTGTTCTGTCACTGTGTCACCCCCCCCCGTGTTCTGTCACTGTGTCACCCCCCCCGTGTTCTGTCACTGTGTCACCCCCCCCCCCCGTGTTCTGTCACTGTCACCCCCCCTCCCCGTGTTCTGTCACTGTGTCACCTCCCCGTGTTCTGTCACTGTGTCACCCCCCGTGTTCTGTCACTGTGTCACCCCCCCCTCGTGTTCTGTCACTGTCACCTCCCCCTCCCCGTGTTCTGTCACTGTGTCACCTCCCCGTGTTCTGTCACTGTGTCGCCCCCCCCGTGTTCTGTCACTGTGTCACACACCCGTGTTCTGTCACTGTCACCCCCCCCTCCCCGTGTTCTGTCACTATGTCACACCCCCCGTGTTCTGGCACTATGTCACCCCCCCGTGTTCTGGCACTATGTCACACCCCCCGTGTTCTGTCACAGTGTCACCACCCCGTGTTCGGTCACTGTGTCACCTCCCCATGTTCTGTCACTGTGTCACACCCCCCGTGTTCTGTCACTGTGTCACCTCCCCGTGTTCTGTCACTGTGTCACCTCCCCGTGTTCTGTCACTGTGTCACCTCCCCGTGTTCTGTCACTGTGTCACCCCCCCCCCCCCCGTGTTCTGTCACTGTGTCACCCCCCCCCCCCGTGTTCTGTCACTGTGTCACCCCCCCCGTGTTCTGTCACTGTGTCACCTCCCCGTGTTCTGTCACTGTGTCACCTCCCCGTGTTCTGTCACTGTGTCACCCCCCCCCCCGTGTTCTGTCACTGTCACCCCCCCCTCCCCGTGTTCTGTCACTGTGTCACCTCCCCGTGTTCTGTCACTGTGTCACCCCCCCGTGTTCTGTCACTGTGTCACCTCCCCATGTTCTGTCACTGTGTCACCCCCCCCCCCGTGTTCTGTCACTGTGTCACCCCCCCCCGTGTTCTGTCACTGTCACCCCCCCCTCCCCGTGTTCTGTCACTGTGTCACCTCCCCGTGTTCTGTCACTGTGTCACCCCCCCGTGTTCTGTCACTGTGTCACCCCCCCCTCGTGTTCTGTCACTGTCACCCCCCCCCTCCCCGTGTTCTGTCACTGTGTCACCTCCCCATGTTCTGTCACTGTGTCGCCCCCCCCGTGTTCTGTCACTGTGTCACACACCCGTGTTCTGTCACTGTCACCCCCCCTCCCCGTGTTCTGTCACTGTGTCACCCCCCCGTGTTCTGTCACTGTGTCACCCCCCCCCGTGTTCTGTCACTGTGTCACACACCCGTGTTCTGTCACTGTCACCCCCCCCCCCGTGTTCTGTCACCGTGTCACCCCCACCGTGTTCTGTCACCATGTCACACACCCATGTTCTGTCACTGTCACCCCCCCTCCCCGTGTTCTGTCAACGTGTCACCCCCCCATGTTCTGTCACCGTGTCACCCCCACCGTGTTCTGTCACTGTGTCACACACCCCGTATTCTGTCACCACCACCGTGTTCTGTCACCGTGTCACCCCCACCGTGTTCTGTCACCGTGTCACCCCCACCGTGTTCTGTCACCGTGTCACACCTTTCCCCAGGGGCCATAACACACTGGATAATTTGCTTGCTGCACAATAATTATCCTAAATAAAATGTTAATGTGTAAAAAGGCTCTCTACCTGCCGTAATGTGTGTAAAAGGGGCTCTACCTGGTGTAATGTGTATAAAAGGGGCTCTACCTGGTGTAATGTGTGTAAGTGGCGCTGTGTGGCGCAATTTGAATAATGGAGACTATTGTGCAGCCTAATATGAATCTGTATTATTTTTTGCAATGGTAAAAATGCAGCTTTTCGACAAAAGTATATTCAATTGAAGAATGTCGATTCGACAACAGTGCTTTTCGACAGTAATTTCGTAAATTTCATTCTGCCTCACTTTGCTGGCGGAATCTAATAATTTTTTTTAAAAACATGGGTTTTTTTGTGTTTTTTTTTATTGCTATTAGCATATCTATTTATATTAGAAGGGATTATGAACTTGGTTTGTCTATTTGGATTTATAACTATTATTTATATATTTTTTAAAATAATATTTTTTTTTTAACTGATTAAAATAGAGAGAGCATGGTTTTCAGTGGGAAGGGGTGGGAATGGGTTTAAATTCAGAAAAAAAAATGGCGTGGGGTCCCCCCTCCTAAGCATAAACAGCCTCGGGCTCTTTGAGCCGGTCCTGGTTGTAAAAATACGGGGGAAAAATTGACTGGGGATCCCCCGTATTTTTAGAACCAGCACCGGGCTCTGCGTCCGGTCCTGGTGCAAAAAATACGGGGGACAAAAAGCGTAGGGGTCCCCCGTATTTTCAACACCAGCACCAGGCTCCACTAGCTGGAGAGATAATGCCACAGCCGGGGGACACTTTTATACCGGTCCCTGCGGCCGTGGCATTAAATCTCCAACTAGTCACCCCTGGCCGGGGTACCCTGGAGGAGTGGGGACCCCTTAAATCAAGGGGTCCCCCCCCCCTCCAGCCACCCAAGGGCCAGGGGTGAAGCCCGAGGCTGTCCCCCCATCCATTCAGCCAATGATTGGCTTTGCGCGTCTGAGCTGACAGAAAGTGCATCACACATCTTCAATGGTGGGATCTTTGCGGTCAGCGGTGAGGTTACTCGCGGTCCCGACGTTACTCGCGGTCACGACGTGGCGCTCCCTGATTGGCTGAAGGGACCCTCTGTGACAGGAGTCACGGGGGGGTCTCAGCATTCGGGGAAAGGGGTCCCATGTGTAAACATGGGACCCCTTTCAGTGCGTGGATCGGGTATGCGGTTTGTTTTTTTGCCAAGTACGTGGATTACAAAAAAAGAACAGGACACACTGGATTTAGGTGAGTATAATTTTATTTTCAGGTACCCCGGATTCTACTTGGAGACGTGGACAGAGTCGGCTGTCAACATAGGTAAGTATGTGTGTGTCGGCATGTATGTAATAAAGTTGTACTTTCACGGTGTGTGTGTCCTGTTTTTATTTGGGTCTTTTTTTGCAGAAGAACTACAGGTACCAGCGGGCCCGTTTCCCCCCCGCATGCTGGTACTTGTGGTTCTCCAAGTACCAGCTTGCGGGGGGGGGGGGGGGGGGGGTTGCTGGGACTTGTAGTTCTTCTGCAAAAAAAAGAAGAAGATTTTACTTCCCGATAAATCTATTTCTCGTAGTCCGTAGTGGATGCTGGGGACTCCGTAAGGAATATGGGGAATAGACGGGCTCCGCAGGAGACATGGGCACTTTAAGAAAGAATTTAGATTCTGGTGTGCTCTGGCTCCTCCCTCTATGTCCCTCCTCCAGACCTCAGTTAGAGAAACTGTGCCTGGAAGAGCTGACAGTACAAGGAAAGGATTTTGGAAATCCAGGGCAAGATTCATACCAGCCACACCAATCACACCGTATAACTTGTGATAAACTTACCCAGTCAACAGTATAAACAACAACAGAGCATTAGTTCAACCCTGATGCAACAATAACATAGCCCTTATTGCAGCAATAACTATATACAAGTATTGCAGAAGAAGTCCGCACTTGGGACGGGCAGGAATTGTGGACGGGTCCGCAACTATGCTCTATCCGCATGGAAAACCAGATAGGGGCTTTTATGTGACAAAGCCGCTAATTCTGACCCACGCCTAGCCGAAGCCAATGCTAGTAGCATGACCATCTTCCACGTGAGATATTTCAATTCCACCGTTTTGATTGGTTCAAACCAGTGGGATTTCAGGAAACTCAACACCACGTTAAGATCCCAAGGTGCCACCGGGGGCACAAAAGGGGGCTGAATATGCAGCACTCCCTTCACAAACGTCTGAACTTCAGGTAGAGAAGCAAGCTCTTTTTGAAAGACAATGGATAGGGCCGAAATCTGGACCTTAATGGAACCCAATTTTAGGCCCAAAGTCACTCCTGACTGTAGGAAGTGAAGGAAACGGCCCAGCTGGAATTCCTCCGTAGGGGCATTCCTGGCCTCACACCAAGCAACATATTTTCGCCATATACGGTGATAATGTTGAGCTGTCACGTCCTTCCTAGCCTTTATCAGCGTCGGAATGACCTTGCCGTCAAACGCAGCCGCGGTAAGTCTTGGAACAGACAGGGCCCTTGTTGCAACAAGTCCTGTATTAGAGGAAGAGGCCACGGGTCCTCTGTGAGCATTTCTTGCAGATCTGGATACCAAGTCCTTCTTGGCCAATCCGGAACAATGAGTATTGTTCTCACTCCTCTTTTTCTTATGATTCTCAACACCTTGGGTATGAGAGGAAGAGGAGGAAATACATAGACCGATTGGAACACCCACGGTGTCACCAGGGCGTCTACAGCTATCGCCTGAGGGTTTCTTGACCTGGCGCAATACCTCTGTAGTTTCTTGTTGAGGCGGGATGCCATCATGTCCACCTGTGGCAGTTCCCACCGACTTGCAACCTGTGCGAAGACTTCTTGATGAAGTCCCCACTCCCCCGGGTGGAGGTCGTGCCTGCTGAGGAAGTCTGCTTCCCAGTTGTCTACCCCCGGGATGAACACTGCTGACAGTGCGCTTACATGATTCTCCACCCAGCGAAGAATTCTGGTGGCTTCCGCCATCGCCACTCTGCTCCTTGTGCCGCCTTGTCGGTTTACATGAGCCACAGCGGTGATGTTGTCTGACTAAATCAGAACTGGTTGACCGCGAAGCAGGGTCTCTGCTTGACGTAGGGCGTTGTAAATGGCCCTCAGTTCCAGGATGTTGATGTGAAGGCAAGTCTCCTGACTTGACCACAGACCTTGGAAATTTCTTCCCTGTGTGACTGCTCCCCACCCTCGGAGGCTTGCATCCGTGGTCACCAGGATCCAGTCCTGAATGACGAATCTGCGGCCCTCGAGAAGGTGAGCACTCTGCAGCCACCACAGGAGAGACACCCTGGCCCTGGGGGATAGGGTGATTAACTGATGCATCTGAAGATGTGATCCGGACCATTTGTCCAGTAAGTCCCATTGAAAGGTCCTCGCATGGAACCTGCCGAAGGGAATGGCCTCGTATGATGCCACCATCTTTCCCAGGACTCGAGTGCAGTGATGCACTGACACCTGTTTTGGTTTTAATAGGTCCCTGACCAGTGTCATGAGTTCCTGAACCTTCTCTATTGGGAGATAAACCCTTTTCTGGTCTGTGTCCAGAATCATGCCAAGGAAAGTCAGACGAGTCGTAGGAACCAACTGCGACTTTGGAATATTTAGAATCCAGCCGTGTTGCCGTAACACTTCCAGAGAACGTGCTACGCTGATCATGAAATTGGTAATGACAATCCTGTACCACAAATCTGAGGTACGCCTGATGAGGTGGATAAATGGGGACATGAAGGTATGCATCCTTTATGTCCAGAGACACCATAAAATCCCCCCCTTCCAGGCTTGCAATGACCGCTCTCAGCGATTCCATCTTGAACCGGAACCTTTTTAGGTACATGTTCAGGGATTTTAAATTTAATATGGGTCTGACCGAACCGTCCGGTTTCGGTACCACAAACATGGTCGAATAATAACCCTTTCCTTGTTGAAGGCGGGGAACCTTGACCACCACCTGTTGAAGATACAATTTGTGAATTGCAGTTAACACTATTTCCCTCTCTAAGGGGGAAGCTGGCAGGGCCGATTTGAGGTATCGGTGAGGGGGCATCTCTTCGAATTCCAGCTTGTATCCCTGAGACACAATATCTATTGCCCAGGGATCCAACTGGGAGTGAACCCACTTGTGGCTGAAATTTCGGAGATGCGCCCCCACCGGGCCTAGCTCCGCCTGTGGAGCCCCAGCGTCATGTGGTGGATTTAGTGGAAGCCGGGGAGGACTTCTGTTCCTGGGAACTAGCTGTGTTGTGCAGCTTCTTTCCTCTGCCCCTGCCCCTGGCAAGAAAGGACGCACCTCGGACTTTCTTGTTTTTCTGTGATCGAAAGGACTGCATTTGGTAATACGGTGCTTTCTTAGGTTGTGAGGAAACATATGGCAAAATTTTTTTGACTTTACAGCCGTAGCTGTGGAGACCAGGTCCGAGAGACCCTCCCCAAACAATTCCTCACCCTTGTAAGGTAAAACCTCCATGTGCCTTTTTGAGTCGGCATCACCTGTCCATTGCCGAGTCCACAGGACCCTTCTGGCAGAAATCGACATAGCATTTATTCTAGAACCTAGTAGGCTAATGTCTCTCTGAGCATCTCTCATATAAAGGACAGCGTCTTTAATATGCCCCAGGGTCATTAATATAGTATCCTTGTCTAATGTATCAAGTTCCTCAGATAAGGTATCCGTCCATGCTGCTACAGCACTACACACCCAAGCCGACGCGATTGCCGGCCTCAGTAAGGTACCTGAATGTATATAAATGGACTTCAGGGTACCCTCCTGTTTTCTATCCGCAGCATCTTTGAGGGTAGCCGTATCCTGTGACGGCAGGGCTACCTTCTTGGATAAGCGTGTCAAAGCTTTGTCCACCCTAGGGGAGGATTCCCAGCGTAACCTGTCCGTTGGCGGGAAAGGATACGCCATAAGAATCCTTTTGGAAATCTGCAGTTTTTTATCTGGAGATTCCCAAGCCTTTTCACATAACTCATTTAGCTCGTGTGAGGGGGGAAAAGTTACCTGCGGCTTCTTTTTCCCATACATATGAACCCTCCTGTCAGGGACTGGGGTTTCCTCAGTGATGTGCAACACATCCTTAATAGCTATAATCATATAACGGATGGATTTAGCCAATTTTGGCTGTAACTTTGCATCATCGTAATCGACACTGGAGTCAGAATCCATGTCGGTATCCGTGTCAATAATTTGGGATAGTGGGCGCTTCTGAGACCCTGTCGGCCTCTGCGACATAGGATCAGGCATGGGTTGGGACCCTGACTGTCCCGAGGCTTCAGCTTTTTCCAACCTTTTATGTAAGGAATTAACATTATCATTTAAAACCTTCCACATATCCATCCAATCAGGTGTCGGTGCCGTCGGCAGAGACACCACATTCATTTGCTCCCGCTCTGCTTCCACATAGCCTTCCTCATCCGACATGTCGACACAAGCGTACCGACACACCACACACACAGGGAATGCCCTTTTTGAAGACAGTTCCCCCACAAGGCCCTTTGGAGAGACAGAGAGAGAGAGTATGCCAGCACACACCCCAGCGCTATATAACCCAGGAATAACACAGTAACTTAATGTTAACCCAGTAGCTGCTGTATATTGGCCCTCATTCCGAGTTGTTCGCTCGCAAGGCGAATGTAGCAGAGTTACACACGCTAAGCCGCCGCCTACTGGGAGTGAATCTTAGCTTCTTAAAATTGCGACCGACGTACGCGCAATATTGCGATTACAAACGAGTTAGCAGTTTCTGAGTAGCTTCAGACTTACTCTGCCTGTGCGATCAGTTCAGTGCTTTTCGTTCCTGGCTGACGTCATAAACACACCCAGCGTTCGCCCAGGCACTCCCACCGTTTCTCCGGCCACTCCTGCGTTTTTTCCGGAAACGGTAGCGTTTCCAGCCACACGCCCCTAAAACGCCGTGCATCCGCCCAGTAACACCCATTTCCTGTCAATCACAATGCGAACGTCGGAGCGATGAAAATGCCGTGAGTAAACTTACTTTCATCATAGTAAAGTTACTTGGCGCAGTCGCAGTGCGAACATTGCGCATGCGCACTAAGAGAATTCTCACTGCGATGCGATGAAAATCTCCGAGCGAACAACTCGGAATGAGGGCCCTTGTGTTTTTAGCGCCTAATTATGTGCCTTCCCTCTCCTTTTACCCTTTTCTACCGTGACCTGCAAGGGAGAGCCTGGGGAGCTTCTTCTCAGCGGAGCTGTGGAGAAAAAATGGCGCTGGTGAGTGCTGAGGGAGAAGCCCCGCCCCCTCGACGGCGGGCTTCTGTCCCGCTAAAAATAAGATTTTAAACCTACCGGTAAATTAATTTCTCCTAGTCCGTAGAGGATGCTGGGGACTCCGTTAGGACCATGGGGTATAGACGGGCTCCGCAGGAGATAGGGCACCTAAAAAGAACTTTGACTATGGGTGTGCACTGGCTCCTCCCTCTATGCCCCTCCTCCAGACCTCAGTTAGAGAACTGTGCCCAGAGGAGATGGACAGTACAAGGCAGGATTTATAAATCCAAGGGCAAGATTCATACCAGCCCACACCAATCATACCATGTAACCTGGATCATACATAACCAGTTAACCGTATGAACAACAACAGTAACGGTCCAAGACCGATTTCAACTGTAACATAACCCTTATGTAAGCAACAACTATATACAAGTCTTGCAGAGTTTCCGCACTGGGACTGGCGCCCAGCATCCTCTACGGACTAGGAGAAAATAAGAATTTACTCACCGGTAAATCTATTTCTCGTAGTCCGTAGTGGATGCTGGGAACTCCGTAAGGACCATGGGGAATAGCGGGCTCCGAAGGAGGCTGGGCACTCTAGAAAGATCTTAGACTACCTGGTGTGCACTGGCTCCTCCCACTATGACCCTCCTCCAAGCCTCAGTTAGGTACTGTGCCCGGACGAGCGTACACAATAAGGAAGGATTTTGAATCCCGGGTAAGACTCATACCAGCCACACCAATCACACCGTACAACTCGTGATATGAAACACAGTTAACAGTATGAAACAATAGAGCCTCTCAACAGATGGCTCAACAATAACCCGATTTAGTTAACCATAACTATGTACAAGTATTGCAGATAAACCGCACTTGGGATGGGCGCCCAGCATCCACTACGGACTACGAGAAATAGAATTACCGGTGAGTAAATTCTTATTTTCTCTAACGTCCTAGTGGATGCTGGGAACTCCGTAAGGACCATGGGGATTATACCAAAGCTCCCAAACGGGCGGGAGAGTGCGGATGACTCTGCAGCACTGAATGAGAGAACTCCAGGTCCTCCTCAGCCAGGGTATCAAATTTGTAGAATTTTTGCAAACGTGTTTGCCCCTGACCAAGTAGCTGCTCGGCAAAATTGTAAAGCCGAGACCTCTCGGGCAGCCGCCCAAGATGAGCCCACCTTCCTTGTGGAATGGGCATTGACAGATTTTGGCTGTGGCAGGCCTGCCACAGTATGTGCAAGCTGAATTGTGCTACAAATCCAACGAGCAATAGTCTGCTTAGAAGCAGGAGTACCCAGCTTGTTAGGTGCATATAGGATAAACAGCGAGTCAGATTTTCTGACTCTAGCCGTTCTGGAAACATATATTTTCAGTGCCCTGACAACGTCTAGCAACTTGGAGTCCTCCAAGTCCCTAGTAGCCTAGGCACCACAATAGGCTGGTTCAGGTGAAACGCTGACACCACCTTTGGGAGAAACTGGGGACGAGTCCTCAATTCTGCCCTATCCATATGGAAAATCAAATAAGGGCTTTTACAAGACAAAGCCGCCAACTTTGATACTCGCCTGGCAGAAGCCAAGGCCAATAACATAACCACCTTCCATGTGAGATATTTCAGATCCACGGTTTTTAGTGGTTCAAACCAAAGTGATTTTAAGAAAACTCAACACCACGTTGAGATCCCAAGGTGCCACAGGAGGCACAAACGGGGGCTGACTCTGCAGCACTCCTTTTATAAATGTCTGAACTTCAGGTACTGAAGCTAGTTCTTTTTGAAAGAAAATCGACAGAGCCGAGATCTGTACCTTAATGGAACCCAATTTAAGGCCCATAGTCACTCCTGCTTGCAGGAAATGCAGAAATCGACCTAGTTGAAATTCCTCTGTTGGGGCCCTTTCGGCCTCACACCATGCAACATATTTTCGCCATATGCGGTGATAATGAGTTGCTGTAACCTCTTTCCTGGCTTTAGTAAGCGTAGGAATGACTTCCTCCGGAATGCCCTTTTCCTTCAGGATCCGGCGTTCAACCGCCATGCCGACAAACGCAGCCGCGGTAAGTCTTGGAACAGACAGGGCCCCTGCTGCCGCAGGTCCTGTCTGAGTGGCAGAGGCCATGGGTCCTCTGATATAAATTCTTGAAGTTCTGGGTACCAAGTGACAATGTCTATAATATTTGTCCTATTAAAAACACGTTAAAGGTTAAAGAACACAGTACGCAATTGGCGTAAAAAGTACCGCAAGGGTACTCCCTTAACTATACCTTAAGGAATGTACTTATACTGTAAACCTCTGTGTAGTGGGAGAGTGTAGATGCAACACAGTATAACCTTATTACCTTTAAAGCTGTTCGAGCGTCACTGACGCTCTGAGATTACTTAATACTATAAGAAATACACAGATACCGTGCTCAGGGTCCAACGCCTAAATATATATTATGAATGATATACTTGCAAAAGAATTTAACACAATACAAGTCATACACTACAATATAACATAGACTACCTAACCAGATAACTACACGGGAAATACAATACAATACAATTACGTTTAAGGGAAAATAAGAGGGGAAGAGGAGAAGAGAGAGAGAGAAAGAAATGGCTCACAATAACAAGAAGACAAATATGATTGCAGAGAAAGCTTACACATGTGAGGAACAATCGCTGCGCAGTCAGTCAATGCTGAGAATCTTTGTTTAGAAAGTACTTGAGCTTACCCATGCTGCCTGTCCCTATATACGCAACACCCAGCAACACAATTGTCCCTACAATGCCGCATGGGGCAGAAGCTAGACTCCATTTTGGGAAAACTCCACTTGATTCCAAAGACTACACCACATGGCTGAAAGGGGGAGGGGAAAATACCCGGCAGCAGCCATTTTAGATTTGCAGGTCCAAACACATGACACTCTCTACTACACCACAATCACATAGCAGAAAACACAAGACTCCATTTTATTCCAAAATGTCCAAGCCTCAAAACAATGCATATGTTCTGATTTTACAATTCCAAACAATCTAAATCACCTTTCACAATTTCAATCCAACTTCCTAGAACCATCTTATTAAATCTCCATAGGCAAACAAATACCACAAATGCTATGCTACAGGTTGTCTAATGTTCCACTTCATCACAGACTTCACAGAGTATTCAGCACAAACAAGTTACAATCACACAGCTGCGCAAGCCTCACCATCCCCAAGCCATTTGTTTCTCCAAACCAACCACTCTATGCTTACCCATCATTCCACAACTACCCCACCACAAAACACACATTTAAAACTACTCTATGCCAATCAGCCATGAGATATTGAGATTATGGTACTTAGCCTTTGATGCCTGGCGATGATCCAGCCATGCTTCTGAGACCTCTGTTCTGAGTGCAGCCACATCACATCTGCTCTCTGAGGCAACCAACAACACTGACCCCAACCCCCCCCAGACAGGAACTATTCTCCTGTGTCTGTTCCTAGGGGAGGGGTCTCTCTCTCTCCTTTGTATATGTTAATCAGGTTCAGCCCTGAAAATCTTAGTAAAAGGTTGGCTTGATCATCCATTGTTCTCAACAAAGTGATCTCAGCTTTTATACATATAATCATATCTATCCGCTGCAATGTCCCACAACTTCACAACTAGCATCAAACTAACCCACACATCATTCTGCTTGCTTCAATACCAAACATGATGGGCGCATCTGGTTCTGTTCAGATAATACATATTCATGACATCAATTCATCAGCCAATTCTAAATCTCCATGATGTCTGGTGCTTGACATTATTATAACCATGTACTGTATGAAACAAGCGCCGAATCCATCTCCGTGCCATGTCCGAGCAAATGCGTGTGTTTCCATATATTGCTGTGCTCGCTGCGCATATTTGCAAGTATAGCGACTTAAATGTGTGTGTGGTTTGTATGTTCTCTCTATGTAATATTTTTGACTTTGACACAAGCTCTTCTTGGCCATCCACGAGTATCGTTCTTACTCCTCGCCTTCTTATTATTCTCAGTACCTTTGGTATGAGAGGCAGAGGGGAGAACACATAAACCGACTGGTACACCCACGGTGTTACCAGAGCGTCCATAGCTATCGCCTGAGGGTCCCTTGACCCGGTGCAATATCTTTTATAGCTTTTTGTTGAGGCGGGACGCCATCATGTCCACCTGTGGCCTTTCCCAATGGTGTACAATCCTATTGGAAGACTTCTGGAGGAAGTCCCCATTCTCCCGGGTGGAGGTCGTGTCTGTTGAGAAGATCTGCTTCCCAGTTGTCCACTCCGGGAATGAACACTGCTGACAGTGCTAACACATGATTTTCTGCCTATCGGAGAATCCTTGTGGCTTCTGCCATCGCCATCCTGCTTCTTGTGCCGCCCTGTTGGTTTACATGGGCGACTGCCGTGATGTTGTCTGATTGGATCAGTACCGGCTGGTTTTGAAGCAGAGGCCTTGCCGGCCTCAGGGCATTGTAAATGGCCCTCAGGTCCAGAATATTTATGTGTAGGGAAATAACCTGACTTGACCAAAGTCCCTGGAAATTTCCTCCCTGTGTGACTGCCTCCCAGCCTCAAAGGCTGGAATCCATGGTCACTAGGACCTAGTCCTGTATGCCGAACCTGCGGCCCTCTTGAAGATGGGCACTCTGCAGCCACCACAGTAGAGATACCCTGGTCCTTGGAGACAGGGTTATCAGCCTATGCATCGGAAGATGCGATCCGGACCACTTGTCCAACAGGTCCCTCTGAAAAGTTCTTGTATGGAACCTGCTTAATGGGATTGCTTCGTAGGAAGCTACCATTTTTCCCAGGACTCGCGTGCAATGATGCACCGCTACCTATTTTGGCTTCAGGAGGTCTCTGACTAGAGATGACAACTCCTTGGCTTTCTCCTCCGGGAGAAACACTATTTCTGGTTTATGTCCAGAACCATCCCCAGGAACAGTAGACGTGTCATAGGAACCAGCTGTGACTTTGGACTGTTTAGAATCCAACCATGCTGTTGTAGCACTTTCCAAAATAGTGCTACCCCGACTACCAACTGCTCCTTGGACCTCGCCCTTATAACGAGATTGTCCAAGTACGGGATAATTACAACTCCCTTTTTTTGAAGGAGTATCAACATTTCGGCCATTACCTTGATAAAACACCCTCGGTGCCATGTACAGTCCAAACGGCAGTGTCTGGACTTGGTAATGGTAATCCTGTACCACAAATCTGAGGTACTCCTGGCGAGGATGGTAAATGGGGACATGCAGGTAAGCATCCTTGATGTCCCAGGATACCATGTAATCCCCCTCGTCCAGGCTTGGAATAACCGCCCTGAGCGATTCCATCTTGAACTTGAATTTTTGTGTTCAAGGATTTTAAATATAAAATGGGTCACACCGAACCATGCGGTTTTGGTACCCCAACCCGTGTGGAAGAGTAACCCCGTCCTTGTTGAAGTAGGGGCACCTTGAGTATTACCTGCTGGGAATACCGCTTATTAATTGCCTCTAGCACAGCCTCCCTGCCTGAGGGAGTTGTCAGCAAGGCATATTTTAGGAAACCGCTGGGTGGAGACATCTCGAATTCCAGCTTGTACCCCTGAAATACTACTTGAAAGAAACAGGGATCCACCTGTGAGCGAGCCCACTAATTGCTGAAATTTTTGAGACGGCCCCCCACCGTACCTGGCTACACCTGTGGAGCACCCGCGTCATGGTGTGGCCTCACAGGAGGCGGGGGAAGAATCTTGAGTCTGGGAACAGGCTGACTGGTGCAGCTTTTTTCCCTCTACCCTTGTCTCTGTACAGAAAGGAAGCGCCATTTGACCCGCTTGCTTTTCTGAAGCCGAAAGGACTGTACCTTTGTCTGTGAGGAAACCTGAGGTAAAATTATTTCTTCCCAGCAGTTGCTGTGGATACGAGGTCCCAGAGACCATCCCCAAATAATTCCTCACCCTTATAAGGCTCTCTATGCGCTTTTTAAGTCAGCATCACCTGTCCAGTGACAGGTCTCTAATACCCTCCTGACAGAATGGACATTACATTTATTTTGGATGCCAGCCGGCAAAATATCCCTCTGTGCATCCCCCATATATAAGACGACGTCTTTAATATGTTTTTATGTTTTCCAACTAGTATCCCTGTTTGACAGGGTCACCGACCACGCTGCAGCAGCACTATCTGCAGGTCTCAGTCTAGTACCTGAGTGTGTAAATACAGACTTCAGGATAGCCTCCTGTTTTTTATCAACAGGTACCTATTAAAGTGGCCGTATCCTAAGACGGCAGTGCCACCTTTTTTGACAAACGTGTGAGCGCCTTATCCACCCTAGGGGATATCTCCCAGCGTAACTTATCCACCTGGCGGGAAAGGGTACGCCATCAGTAACTTTTTATAAATTACCAGTTTCTTAACGGGGGAACCCACGCTTTCACACACTTCATTTATTCATCTGATGGGGGAACAAAACACTGCCTGTTTTTTCTCCCCAAACCTAAAACCCATTTTTAGAGGTGCTTGGGTTAAAGTCAGAAATGTATAACACATTTTTTATTGCCGGGATCACGTCACGGATGTTCCTAGTGGATTGTGTATATGTCTCCACCTTGTCGACGCTGGAGTCAGACTCCGTGTCGACATCTGTGTCTGCCATCTGAGAGAGCGGGCGTTTTTGAGCCCCTGATGGCCTTTGAGACGCCTGGGCAAGCGCGGGCTGCGAAGCCGGCTGTCCCACAGCTGTTACGTCATCCACCCTTTTATGTAAGGAGTTGACACTGTCGGTTAATACCTTTCACCTATCCATCCACTCTGGTGTCGGCCCCACAGGGGGCGACATCACATATATCGGCCTCTGTTCTGTCACCATATAAGCCTCCTCATTCAACATGTCGACACAGCCGTACCGACACACCGCAGACACACAGGGAATGCTCTAAACGAGGACAGGACCCACAAAAGCCCTTTGGGGGGACAGAGTAAGAGTATGCCAGCACACACCAGAGCGCTATATATATACAGGGACTAACTGAGTTATGTCCCTAATAGCTTTTATATAATATACTGTATACAGTGCCAATTTTAATGCCCCCCCTCTCTTTTCCCTCTTACTGTACTGTAGAATTGCAGGGAAGAGCCAGGGAGCTTCCCTCCAGCCGAGCTGTGAGGGAAAAATGGCGCCAGTGTGCTGAGGAGATAGGCTCCGCCCCTTTTTCGCGGCCTATTCTCCCGTTTTTTATGGAATTCTGGCAGGGGTATTTACCTCATATATAGCCCCTGGGGCCATATATTGAGGTATTTTAGCCAGCCAAGGTGTTTTTATTGCTGCCTCAGGGCGCCCCCCCCAGCGCCCTGCACCCTCAGTGACCGGAGTGTGAAGTGTGTGAGAGGAGCAATGGCGCACAGCTGCAGTGCTGTGCGCTACCTTGGTGAAGACAGAGTCTTCATGCCGCCGATTTTCCGGACCATCTTCTTGCTTCTGGCTCTGTAAGGGGGACGGCGGCGCGGCTCCGGGACCGAACATCAAGGCTGGGCCTGCGGTCGATCCCTCTGGAGCTAATGGTGTCCAGTAGCCTAAGAAGCCCAATCCGGCTGCAAGCAGGCGAGTTCGCTTCTTCTCCCCTTAGTCCCTCGCTGCAGTGAGCCTGTTGCCAGCAGGTCTCACTGAAAATAACAAATTCTAAGACTATAACTTTCTAAGAGCTCAGGAGAGCCCCTAGTGTGCATCCAACCTCGGCCGGGCACGAAATCTAACAGGCTTGGAGGAGGGTCATAGTGGGAGGAGCCAGTGCACACCAGGTAGTCTAAGATCTTTCTAGAGTGCCCAGCCTCCTTCGGAGCCCGCTATTCCCCATGGTCCTTACGGAGTTCCCAGCATCCACTAGGACGTTAGAGAAATAGATTTACTGGTAGGTTTAAAATCTTATTTTCTCTTACGTCCTAGAGGATGCTGGGGATTCCGTAAGGACCATGGGGTTTATACCAAAGCATCCAACCGGGCGGGAGAGTGCGTATGACTCTGCAGCACCGACTGAGCAAACGCTAGGTCCTCATCCGCCAGGGTATCAAACATGTAGAATTTAGCAAAAGTGTTTGACCCCGACCAAGTCGCCGCTCGGCAAAGTTGTAATGCCGATACGCCTCGGGCAGCCACCCAAGAAGAGCCCACCTTCCTAGTGGAATGGGCCTTAACCGAATTTGGTACCGGCAATCCAGCCGTAGAGTGAGCCTGCTGAATCGTATTACAGATCCAGCGAGCAATAGTCTGCTTCGAAGCAGGTGCGCCAATCTTATTGGCCGCATACAGGACAAACAGGGCCTCTGTTTTCCTAATTCTAGCCGTCCTGGCTACATAAATCTTTAAGGCCCTGACTACGTCCAGGGATCTGGAATCCTCCAGGTCACTTGTAGCCACAGGCACCACAATAGGTTGATTCACATGGAATGAAGAAACCACCTTAGGCAAAAATTGCGGACGTGTCCTCAATTCAGCTCGATCCACATGAAAAATCAAGTAAGGGCTTTTGTGTGACAAAGCCGCCAATTCTGATACTCGCCTTGCCGATGCCAAGGCCAACAACATGACCACCTTCCAAGTAAGAAATTTCAACTCAACCTTGTTAAGCGGTTCAAACCAGTGTGATTTTAGAAACTGCAACACCACGTTGAGGTCCCACGGTGCCACTGGAGGCACAAAAGGAGGCTGGATGTGTAGCACTCCCTTTACAAACGTCTGGACTTCTGGAAGAGAAGCCAATTCCTTCTGAAAGAAAATCGAGAGGGCCGAAATCTGAACCTTAACAGAGCCTAATTTCAGGCCCATATCCACTCCTGTCTGTAGGAAGTGGAGAAAACGACCCAAATGAAAATCTTCCGTAGGTGCATTCTTGGTCTCACACCAAGACACATACTTTCGCCAGACACGGTGATAATGCTTAACCGTCACCTCCTTCCTAGCCTTTATTAAAGTAGGGATGACCTCTTCCGGAATCCCCTTTTTCGCTAGGATTCGGCGTTCAACCGACATGCCGTCAAACGTAACCGCGGTAAGTCCTGAAATACACAGGGCCCCTGTTGCAACAGGTCTTCCCTCTGAGGAAGATGCCAGGGATCTCCTGTGAGCATCTCTTGTAGGTCTGAGTACCAGGCCCTTCGAGGCCAGTCTGGGACAACGAGTATCGTCTGTACTCTTCTTTGCCTTATGATCCTCAACACTTTTGTGATGAGAGGAAGAGGAGGAAACACGTAGACCGATTTGAACACCCACGGTGTTATCAGAACGTCTACGCGCACTGCCTGAGGGTCCCGAGACCTGGCACAATACCTCCGAAGCTTTTTGTTGAGGCGTGACGCCATCATGTCTATTTGAGGAGTTCCCCATGACGTGTTATGTCTGCAAAGACATCTTGATGAAGTCCCCACTCTCCTGGATGGAGATCGTGTCTGCTGAGGAAGTCTGCTTCCCAGTTGTCCACTCCCGGAATGAAGACAGCCGACAGAGCGCTTACATGATTTTCCGCCCAGCAAAGAATCCTGGTAGTTTCCGCCATCGCGACTCTGCTTCTTGTCCCGCCTTGGCGGTTCACATGAGCCACTGCTGTGACATTGTCTGATTGAATCAGAACCGGTAGGTTTCGAAGAAGACTCTCCGCTTGTCAAAGGCCGTTGTAAATGGCCCTGAGTTCCAACACATTCATGTGTAGACAGGACTCCTGGTCTGACCAAAGTCCCTGAAAGTTTTTTCCCTGTGTGACCGCACCCCATCCTCGGAGGCTCGCGTCCGTGGTAACCAGGATCCAGTCCTGAATCCCAAACCGGCGACCCTCCAGCAGGTGAGCACTTTTCAACCACCACAGGAGAGACACTCTGGCCGCTGGGGACAGAGTTATTTTCCGATGTAAGTGCAGATGGGACCCGGACCACTTGTCCAGAAGGTCCCATTGAAAAGTCCTTGCATGGAACCTTCTGAAGGGAATGGCCTCGTAGGCCGCCACCATTTGTCCCAGAACTCGAGTGCATTGGTGAACTGACACCCTTTTCGGTTTTAGCAGGTCTCTGACCATGTTCTGGATGTCCTGGGCTTTCTCTATTGGGAGGAAGACCTTCATTTGTTCCGTATCCAGTATCATACCTAGGAACGGTAGTCGAGTTGTCGGAATCGACTGTGACTTCGGTAGATTTAGAATCCAACCATGTTGCTGGAGCACTCTCAGAGAGAGTGCCACACTGCTCAGCAATTTCTCCCTTGATCTCGCTTTTATCAGGCTATGTCGTGTAGATGATGGCCTAACAGGAGGCTTTAAAATTTTCTTTCTAGTGTCCTTCGTTTGGGAGAAAAATGCAATGGTACAAGAAAGCTTTTCCTTGCCAATATCTCTCTTTTGCAAAGAGCTGCGCATTGGAAAATTCAGGGCTATGTCGTGTAGATGATGGCCTAACAGGAGGCTTTAAAATTTTCTTTCTAGTGACCTTCGTTTGGGAGAAAAATGCAAAGGTACAAGACAGCTTTTCCTTGCCAATATCTCTCTTTTGCAAAGAGCTGCGCATTGGAAAATTCAGGGCTATGTCGTGTAGATGATGGCCTAACAGGAGGCTTTAAAATTTTCTTTCTAGTGTCCTTCGTTTGGGAGAAAAATGCAATGGTACAAGACAGCTTTTCCTTGCCAATATCTCTCTTTTGCAAAGAGCTGCGCATTGAAAAATTCAGGGCTATTTCGTGTAGATGATGGCCTAACAGGAGGCTTTAAAATTTTCTTTCTAGTGTCCTTCGTTTGGGAGAAAAATGCAAAAGTACAAGACAGCTTTTCCTTGCCAATATCTCTCTTTTGCAAAGAGCTACGCATTGGAAAATTCAGGGCTATGTCGTGTAGATGATGGCCTAACAGGAGGCTTTAAAATTTTAATTCTAGTGTCCTTCGTTTGGGAGAAAAATGCAAAGGTACAAGATAGCTTTTCCTTGCCAATATCTCTCTTTTACAAAGAGCTACGCATTGGAAAATTCAGGGCTATGTCGTGTAGATGATGGCCTAACAGGAGGCTTTAAAATTTTCTTTCTAGTGTCCTTCGTTTGGGAGAAAAATGCAATGGTACAAGACAGCTTTTCCTTGCCAATATCTCTCTTTTGCAAAGAGCTACGCATTGGAAAATTCAGGGCTATGTCGTGTAGATGATGGCCTAACAGGAGGCTTTAAAATTTTCTTTCTAGTGTCCTTCGTTTGGGAGAAAAATGCAAAGGTACAAGACAGCTTTTCCTTGCCAATATCTCTCTTTTGCAAAGAGCTACGCATTGGAAAATTCAGGGCTATGTCGTGTAGATGATGGCCTAACAGGAGGCTTTAAAATTTTCTTTCTAGTGACCTTCGTTTGGGAGAAAAATGCAAAGGTACAAGACAGCTTTTCCTTGCCAATATCTCTCTTTTGCAAAGAGCTGCGCATTGGAAAATTCAGGGCTATGTCGTGTAGATGATGGCCTAACAGGAGGCTTTAAAATTTTCTTTCTAGTGACCTTCGTTTGGGAGAAAAATGCAAAGGTACAAGACAGCTTTTCCTTGCCAATATCTCTCTTTTGCAAAGAGCTGCGCATTGGAAAATTCAGGGCTATGTCGTGTAGATGATGGCCTAACAGGAGGCTTTAAAATTTTCTTTCTAGTGTCCTTCGTTTGGGAGAAAAATGCAATGGTACAAGACAGCTTTTCCTTGCCAATATCTCTCTTTTGCAAAGAGCTACGCATTGGAAAATTCAGGGCTATGTCGTGTAGATGATGGCCTAACAGGAGGCTTTAAAATTTTCTTTCTAGTGTCCTTCGTTTGGGAGAAAAATGCAATGGTACAAGACAGCTTTTCCTTGCCAATATCTCTCTTTTGCAAAGAGCTACGCATTGGAAAATTCAGGGCTATGTCGTGTAGATGATGGCCTAACAGGAGGCTTTAACATTTTCTTTCTAGTGACCTTCGTTTGGGAGAAAAATGCAAAGGTACAAGACAGCTTTTACTTGCCAATATCTCTCTTTTGCAAAGAGCTGCGCATTGGAAAATTCAGGGCTATGTCGTGTAGATGATGGCCTAACAGGAGGCTTTAAAATTTTCTTTCTAGTGTCCTTCGTTTGGGAGAAAAATGCAATGGTACAAGAAAGCTTTTCCTTGCCAATATCTCTCTTTTGCAAAGAGCTGCGCATTGGAAAATTCAGGGCTATGTCGTGTAGATGATGGCCTAACAGGAGGCTTTAAAATTTTCTTTCTAGTTTCCTTCGTTTGGGAGAAAAATGCAAAGGTACCTGACAGCTTTTCCTTGCCAATATCTCTCTTTTGTAAAGAGCTACGCATTGGAAAATTCAGGACTATGTCGTGTAGATGATGGCCTAACAGGAGGCTTTAAAATTTTCTTTCTAGTGACCTTCGTTTGGGAGAAAAATGCAAAGGTACCTGACAGCTTTTCCTTGCCAATATCTCTCTTTTGCAAAGAGCTGCGCATTGGAAAATTCAGGGCTATGTCGTGTAGATGATGGCATAACAGGAGGCTTTAAAATTTTAATTCTAGTGTCCTTCGTTTGGGAGAAAAATTCAAAGGTACAAGACAGCTTTTCCTTGCCAATATCTCTCTTTTGCAAAGAGCTACGCATTGGAAAATTCAGGGCTATGTCGTGTAGATGATGGCCTAACAGGAGGCTTTAAAATTTTCTTTCTAGTGACCTTCGTTTGGGAGAAAAATGCAAAGGTACAAGACAGCTTTTCCTTGCCAATATCTCTCTTTTGCAAAGAGCTGCGCATTGGAAAATTCAGGGCTATGTCGTGTAGATGATGGCCTAACAGGAGGCTTTAAAATTTTCTTTCTAGTGTCCTTCGTTTGGGAGAAAAATGCAATGGTACAAGAAAGCTTTTCCTTGCCAATATCTCTCTTTTGCAAAGAGCTGCGCATTGGAAAATTCAGGGCTATGTCGTGTAGATGATGGCCTAACAGAAGGCTTTAAAATTTTCTTTCTAGTGTCCTTCGTTTGGGAGAAAAATGCAAAGGTACTAGACAGCTTTTCCTTGCCAATATCTCTCTTTTGTAAAGAGCTACGCATTGGAAAATTCAGGACTATGTCGTGTAGATGATGGCCTAACAGTATGCTTTAAAATTTTCTTTCTAGTGACCTTCGTTTGGGAGAAAAATGCAAAGGTACCTGACAGCTTTTCCTTGCCAATATCTCTCTTTTGCAAAGAGCTGCGCATTGGAAAATTCAGGGCTATGTCGTGTAGATGATGGCATAACAGGAGGCTTTAAAATTTTAATTCTAGTGTCCTTCGTTTGGGAGAAAAATGCAAAGGTACAAGACAGCTTTTCCTTGCCAATATCTCTCTTTTGCAAAGAGCTGCGCATTGGAAAATTCAGGGCTATTTCGTGTAGATGATGGCCTGACAGGAGGCTTTAAAATTTTCTTTCTAGTGTCCTTCGTTTGGGAGAAAAATGCAATGGTACAAGACAGCTTTTCCTTGCCAATATCTCTCTTTTGCAAAGAGCTGCGCATTGGAAAATTCAGGGCTATTTCGTGTAGATGATGGCCTAACAGGAGGCTTTAAAATTTTCTTTCTAGTGACCTTCGTTTGGGAGAAAAATGCAAAGGTACAAGACAGCTTTTCCATGCCAATATCTCTCTTTTGCAAAGAGCTGCGCATTGGAAAATTCAGGGCTATTTCGTGTAGATGATGGCCTAACAGGAGGCTTTAAAATTTTCTTTCTAGTGTCCTTCGTTTGGGAGAAAAATGCAAAGGTACAAGACAGCTTTTCCTTGCCAATATCTCTCTTTTGCAAAGAGCTACGCATTGGAAAATTCAGGGCTATGTCGTGTAGATGATGGCCTAACAGGAGGCTTTAAAATTTTAATTCTAGTGTCCTTCGTTTGGGAGAAAAATGCAAAGGTACAAGATAGCTTTTCCTTGCCAATATCTCTCTTTTACAAAGAGCTACGCATTGGAAAATTCAGGGCTATGTCGTGTAGATGATGGCCTAACAGGAGGCTTTAAAATTTTCTTTCTAGTGTCCTTCGTTTGGGAGAAAAATGCAATGGTACAAGACAGCTTTTCCTTGCCAATATTTCTCTTTTGCAAAGAGCTACGCATTGGAAAATTCAGGGCTATGTCATGTAGATGATGGCCTAACAGGAGGCTTTAAAATTTTCTTTCTAGTGACCTTCGTTTGGGAGAAAAATGCAAAGGTACAAGACAGCTTTTCCTTGCCAATATCTCTCTTTTGCAAAGAGCTGCGCATTGGAAAATTCAGGGCTATGTCGTGTAGATGATGGCCTAACAGGAGGCTTTAAAATTTTCTTTCTAGTGTCCTTCGTTTGGGAGAAAAATGCAATGGTACAAGACAGCTTTTCCTTGCCAATATCTCTCTTTTGCAAAGAGCTGCGCATTGGAAAATTCAGGGCTATGTCGTGTAGATGATGGCCTAACAGGAGGCTTTAAAATTTTCTTTCTAGTGTCCTTCGTTTGGGAGAAAAATGCAATGGTACAAGACAGCTTTTCCTTGCCAATATCTCTCTTTTGCAAAGAGCTACGCATTGGAAAATTCAGGGCTATGTCGTGTAGATGATGGCCTAACAGGAGGCTTTAAAATTTTCTTTCTAGTGTCCTTCGTTTGGGAGAAAAATGCAATGGTACAAGACAGCTTTTCCTTGCCAATATCTCTCTTTTGCAAAGAGCTACGCATTGGAAAATTCAGGGCTATGTCGTGTAGATGATGGCCTAACAGGAGGCTTTAACATTTTCTTTCTAGTGACCTTCGTTTGGGAGAAAAATGCAAAGGTACTAGACAGCTTTTCCTTGCCAATATCTCTCTTTTGTAAAGAGCTACGCATTGGAAAATTCAGGACTATGTCGTGTAGATGATGGCCTAACAGTATGCTTTAAAATTTTCTTTCTAGTGACCTTCGTTTGGGAGAAAAATGCAAAGGTACCTGACAGCTTTTCCTTGCCAATATCTCTCTTTTGCAAAGAGCTGCGCATTGGAAAATTCAGGGCTATGTCGTGTAGATGATGGCATAACAGGAGGCTTTAAAATTTTAATTCTAGTGTCCTTCGTTTGGGAGAAAAATGCAAAGGTACAAGACAGCTTTTCCTTGCCAATATCTCTCTTTTGCAAAGAGCTGCGCATTGGAGAATTCAGGGCTATTTCGTGTAGATGATGGCCTGACAGGAGGCTTTAAAATTTTCTTTCTAGTGTCCTTCGTTTGGGAGAAAAATGCAATGGTACAAGACAGCTTTTCCTTGCCAATATCTCTCTTTTGCAAAGAGCTGCGCATTGGAAAATTCAGGGCTATTTCGTGTAGATGATGGCCTAACAGGAGGCTTTAAAATTTTCTTTCTAGTGACCTTCGTTTGGGAGAAAAATGCAAAGGTACAAGACAGCTTTTCCATGCCAATATCTCTCTTTTGCAAAGAGCTGCGCATTGGAAAATTCAGGGCTATTTCGTGTAGATGATGGCCTAACAGGAGGCTTTAAAATTTTCTTTCTAGTGTCCTTCGTTTGGGAGAAAAATGCAAAGGTACAAGACAGCTTTTCCTTGCCAATATCTCTCTTTTGCAAAGAGCTACGCATTGGAAAATTCAGGGCTATGTCGTGTAGATGATGGCCTAACAGGAGGCTTTAAAATTTTAATTCTAGTGTCCTTCGTTTGGGAGAAAAATGCAAAGGTACAAGATAGCTTTTCCTTGCCAATATCTCTCTTTTACAAAGAGCTACGCATTGGAAAATTCAGGGCTATGTCGTGTAGATGATGGCCTAACAGGAGGCTTTAAAATTTTCTTTCTAGTGTCCTTCGTTTGGGAGAAAAATGCAATGGTACAAGACAGCTTTTCCTTGCCAATATTTCTCTTTTGCAAAGAGCTACGCATTGGAAAATTCAGGGCTATGTCATGTAGATGATGGCCTAACAGGAGGCTTTAAAATTTTCTTTCTAGTGACCTTCGTTTGGGAGAAAAATGCAAAGGTACAAGACAGCTTTTCCTTGCCAATATCTCTCTTTTGCAAAGAGCTGCGCATTGGAAAATTCAGGGCTATGTCGTGTAGATGATGGCCTAACAGGAGGCTTTAAAATTTTCTTTCTAGTGTCCTTCGTTTGGGAGAAAAATGCAATGGTACAAGACAGCTTTTCCTTGCCAATATCTCTCTTTTGCAAAGAGCTGCGCATTGGAAAATTCAGGGCTATTTCGTGTAGATGATGGCCTAACAGGAGGCTTTAAAATTTTCTTTCTAGTGTACTTCGTTTGGGAGAAAAATGCAAAGGTACAAGACAGCTTTTCCTTGCCAATATCTCTCTTTTGCAAAGAGCTACGCATTGGAAAATTCAGGGCTATGTCGTGTAGATGATGGCCTAACTGGAGGCTTTAAAATTTTCTTTCTAGTGACCTTCGTTTGGGAGAAAAATGCAAAGGTACAAGACAGCTTTTCCTTGCCAATATCTCTCTTTTGCAAAGAGCTGCGCATTGGAAAATTCAGGGCTATGTCGTGTAGATGATGGCCTAACAGGAGGCTTTAAAAATTTTCTTTCTAGTGACCTTCGTTTGGGAGAAAAATGCAATGGTACAAGACAGCTTTTCCTTGCCAATATCTCTCTTTTGCAAAGAGCTGCGCATTGGAAAATTCAGGGCTATGTCGTGTAGATGATGGCCTAACAGGAGGCTTTAAAATTTTAATTCTAGTGTCCTTCGTTTGGGAGAAAAATGCAAAGGTACAAGACAGCTTTTCCTTGCCAATATCTCTCTTTTGCAAAGAGCTGCGCATTGGAAAAGTCAGGGCTATGTCGTGTAGATGATGGCCTAACAGGAGGCTTTAAAATTTTCTTTCTAGTGTCCTTCGTTTGGGAGAAAAATGCAATGGTACAAGACAGCTTTTCCTTGCCAATATCTCTCTTTTGCAAAGAGCTACGCATTGGAAAATTCAGGGCTATGTCGTGTAGATGATGGCCTAACAGGAGGCTTTAAAATTTTCTTTCTAGTGACCTTCGTTTGGGAGAAAAATGCAATGGTACAAGACAGCTTTTCCTTGCCAATATCTCTCTTTTGCAAAGAGCTGCGCATTGGAAAATTCAGGGCTATGTCGTGTAGATGATGGCCTAACAGGAGGCTTTAAAATTTTAATTCTAGTGTCCTTCGTTTGGGAGAAAAATGCAAAGGTACAAGACAGCTTTTCCTTGCCAATATCTCTCTTTTGCAAAGAGCTGCGCATTGGAAAATTCAGGGCTATGTCGTGTAGATGATGGCCTAACAGGAGGCTTTAAAATTTTCTTTCTAGTGTCCTTCGTTTGGGAGAAAAATGCAATGGTACAAGACAGCTTTTCCTTGCCAATATCTCTCTTTTGCAAAGAGCTGCGCATTGGAAAATTCAGGGCTATTTCGTGTAGATGATGGCCTAACAGGAGGCTTTAAAATTTTCTTTCTAGTGTCCTTCTTTTGGGAGAAAAATGCAAAGGTACAAGACAGCTTTTCCTTGCCAATATCTCTCTTTTGCAAAGAGCTGCGCATTGGAAAATTCAGGGCTATGTCGTGTAGATGATGGCCTAACAGGAGGCTTTAAAATTTTCTTTCTAGTGTCCTTCGTTTGGGAGAAAAATGCAAAGGTACAAGACAGCTTTTCCTTGCCAATATCTCTCTTTTGCAAAGAGCTACGCATTGGAAAATTCAGGGCTATGTCGTGTAGATGATGGCCTAACAGGAGGCTTTAAAATTTTAATTCTAGTGTCCTTCGTTTGGGAGAAAAATGCAAAGGTACAAGATAGCTTTTCCTTGCCAATATCTCTCTTTTACAAAGAGCTACGCATTGGAAAATTCAGGGCTATGTCGTGTAGATGATGGCCTAACAGGAGGCTTTAAAATTTTCTTTCTAGTGTCCTTCGTTTGGGAGAAAAATGCAATGGTACAAGACAGCTTTTCCTTGCCAATATCTCTCTTTTGCAAAGAGCTACGCATTGGAAAATTCAGGGCTATGTCGTGTAGATGATGGCCTAACAGGAGGCTTTAAAATTTTCTTTCTAGTGTCCTTCGTTTGGGAGAAAAATGCAATGGTACAAGACAGCTTTTCCTTGCCAATATCTCTCTTTTGCAAAGAGCTGCGCATTGGAAAATTCAGGGCTATGTCGTGTAGATGATGGCCTAACAGGAGGCTTTAAAATTTTCTTTCTAGTGTCCTTCGTTTGGGAGAAAAATGCAAAGGTACAAGACAGCTTTTCCTTGCCAATATCTCTCTTTTGCAAAGAGCTACGCATTGGAAAATTCAGGGCTATGTCGTGTAGATGATGGCCTAACAGGAGGCTTTAAAATTTTAATTCTAGTGTCCTTCGTTTGGGAGAAAAATGCAAAGGTACAAGACAGCTTTTCCTTGCCAATATCTCTCTTTTGCAAAGAGCTGCGCATTGGAAAAGTCAGGGCTATGTCGTGTAGATGATGGCCTAACAGGAGGCTTTAAAATTTTCTTTCTAGTGTCCTTCGTTTGGGAGAAAAATGCAATGGTACAAGACAGCTTTTCCTTGCCAATATCTCTCTTTTGCAAAGAGCTACGCATTGGAAAATTCAGGGCTATGTCGTGTAGATGATGGCCTAACAGGAGGCTTTAAAATTTTCTTTCTAGTGACCTTCGTTTGGGAGAAAAATGCAATGGTACAAGACAGCTTTTCCTTGCCAATATCTCTCTTTTGCAAAGAGCTGCGCATTGGAAAATTCAGGGCTATGTCGTGTAGATGATGGCCTAACAGGAGGCTTTAAAATTTTAATTCTAGTGTCCTTCCTTTGGGAGAAAAATGCAAAGGTACAAGACAGCTTTTCCTTGCCAATATCTCTCTTTTGCAAAGAGCTGCGCATTGGAAAATTCAGGGCTATGTCGTGTAGATGATGGCCTAACAGGAGGCTTTAAAATTTTCTTTCTAGTGTCCTTCGTTTGGGAGAAAAATGCAATAGTACAAGACAGCTTTTCCTTGCCAATATCTCTCTTTTGCAAAGAGCTGCGCATTGGAAAATTCAGGGCTATTTCGTGTAGATGATGGCCTAACAGGAGGCTTTAAAATTTTCTTTCTAGTGTCCTTCTTTTGGGAGAAAAATGCAAAGGTACAAGACAGCTTTTCCTTGCCAATATCTCTCTTTTGCAAAGAGCTGCGCATTGGAAAATTCAGGGCTATGTCGTGTAGATGATGGCCTAACAGGAGGCTTTAAAATTTTCTTTCTAGTGTCCTTCGTTTGGGAGAAAAATGCAAAGGTACAAGACAGCTTTTCCTTGCCAATATCTCTCTTTTGCAAAGAGCTACGCATTGGAAAATTCAGGGCTATGTCGTGTAGATGATGGCCTAACAGGAGGCTTTAAAATTTTAATTCTAGTGTCCTTCGTTTGGGAGAAAAATGCAAAGGTACAAGATAGCTTTTCCTTGCCAATATCTCTCTTTTACAAAGAGCTACGCATTGGAAAATTCAGGGCTATGTCGTGTAGATGATGGCCTAACAGGAGGCTTTAAAATTTTCTTTCTAGTGTCCTTCGTTTGGGAGAAAAATGCAATGGTACAAGACAGCTTTTCCTTGCCAATATCTCTCTTTTGCAAAGAGCTACGCATTGGAAAATTCAGGGCTATGTCGTGTAGATGATGGCCTAACAGGAGGCTTTAAAATTTTCTTTCTAGTGTCCTTCGTTTGGGAGAAAAATGCAATGGTACAAGACAGCTTTTCCTTGCCAATATCTCTCTTTTGCAAAGAGCTGCGCATTGGAAAATTCAGGGCTATGTCGTGTAGATGATGGCCTAACAGGAGGCTTTAAAATTTTCTTTCTAGTGTCCTTCGTTTGGGAGAAAAATGCAAAGGTACAAGACAGCTTTTCCTTGCCAATATCTCTCTTTTGCAAAGAGCTACGCATTGGAAAATTCAGGGCTATGTCGTGTAGATGATGGCCTAACAGGAGGCTTTAAAATTTTAATTCTAGTGTCCTTCGTTTGGGAGAAAAATGCAAAGGTACAAGATAGCTTTTCCTTGCCAATATCTCTCTTTTACAAAGAGCTACGCATTGGAAAATTCAGGGCTATGTCGTGTAGATGATGGCCTAACAGGAGGCTTTAAAATTTTCTTTCTAGTGTCCTTCGTTTGGGAGAAAAATGCAATGGTACAAGACAGCTTTTCCTTGCCAATATTTCTCTTTTGCAAAGAGCTACGCATTGGAAAATTCAGGGCTATGTCGTGTAGATGATGGCTTAGCAGGAGGCTTTAAAATTATAATTCTAGTGTCCTTCGTTTGGGAGAAAAATGCAAAGGTACAAGACAGCTTTTCCTTGCCAATATCTCTCTTTTGCAAAGAGCTGCGCATTGGAAAATTCAGGGCTATGTCGTGTAGATGATGGCCTAACAGGAGGCTTTAAAATTTTCTTTCTAGTGTCCTTCGTTTGGGAGAAAAATGCAATGGTACAAGACAGCTTTTCCTTGCCAATATCTCTCTTTTGCAAAGAGCTACGCATTGGAAAATTCAGGGCTATGTCGTGTAGATGATGGCCTAACAGGAGGCTTTAAAATTTTCTTTCTAGTGACCTTCGTTTGGGAGAAAAATGCAAAGGTACAAGACAGCTTTTCCTTGCCAATATCTCTCTTTTGCAAAGAGCTGCGCATTGGAAAATTCAGGGCTATGTCGTGTAGATGATGGCCTAACAGGAGGCTTTAAAATTTTCTTTCTAGTGTCCTTCGTTTGGGAGAAAAATGCAATGGTACAAGACAGCTTTTCCTTGCCAATATCTCTCTTTTGCAAAGAGCTGCGCATTGGAAAATTCAGGGCTATGTCGTGTAGATGATGGCCTAACAGGAGGCTTTAAAATTTTCTTTCTAGTGTCCTTCGTTTGGGAGAAAAATGCAATGGTACAAGACAGCTTTTCCTTGCCAATATCTCTCTTTTGCAAAGAGCTGCGCATTGGAAAATTCAGGGCTATTTCGTGTAGATGATGGCCTAACAGGAGGCTTTAAAATTTTCTTTCTAGTTTCCTTCGTTTGGGAGAAAAATGCAAAGGTACAAGACAGCTTTTCCTTGCCAATATCTCTCTTTTGCAAAGAGCTACGCATTGGAAAATTCAGGGCTATGTCGTGTAGATGATGGCCTAACAGCAGGAGGCTTTAAAATTTTCTTTCTACTGACCTTCGTTTGGGAGAAAAATGCAAAGGTACAAGACAGCTTTTCCTTGCCAATATCTCTCTTTTGCAAAGAGCTGCGCATTGGAAAATTCAGGGCTATGTCGTGTAGATGATGGCCTAACAGGAGGCTTTAAAAATTTTCTTTACTAGTGACCTTCGTTTGGGAGAAAAATGCAATGGTACAAGACAGCTTTTCCTTGCCAATATCTCTCTTTTGCAAAGAGCTGCGCATTGGAAAATTCAGGGCTATTTCGTGTAGATGATGGCCTAACAGGAGGCTTTAAAATTTTAATTCTAGTGTCCTTCGTTTGGGAGAAAAATGCAAAGGTACAAGACAGCTTTTCCTTGCCAATATCTCTCTTTTGCAAAGAGCTGCGCATTGGAAAATTCAGGGCTATTTCGTGTAGATGATGGCCTAACAGGAGGCTTTAAAATTTTCTTTCTAGTGTCCTTCGTTTGGGAGCAAAATGCAAAGGTACAAGACAGCTTTTCCTTGCCAATATCTCTCTTTTGCAAAGAGCTGCGCATTGGAAAATTCAGGGCTATGTCGTGTAGATGATGGCCTAACAGGAGGCTTTAAAATTTTCTTTCTAGTGTCCTTCGTTTTGGAGAAAAATGCAATGGTACAAGACAGCTTTTCCTTGCCAATATCTCTCTTTTGCAAAGAGCTACGCATTGGAAAATTCAGGGCTATGTCGTGTAGATGATGGCCTAACAGGAGGCTTTAAAATTTTCTTTCTAGTGACCTTCGTTTGGGAGAAAAATGCAATGGTACAAGACAGCTTTTCCTTGCCAATATCTCTCTTTTGCAAAGAGCTGCGCATTGGAAAATTCAGGGCTATGTCGTGTAGATGATGGCCTAACAGGAGGCTTTAAATTTTTCTTTCTAGTGTCCTTCGTTTGGGAGAAAAATGCAATGGTACAAGACAGCTTTTCCTTGCCAATATCTCTCTTTTGCAAAGAGCTGCGCATTGGAAAATTCAGGGCTATTTCGTGTAGATGATGGCCTAACAGTAGGCTTTAAAATTTTCTTTCTAGTGTCCTTCGTTTGGGAGAAAAATGCAAAGGTACCTGACAGCTTTTCCTTGCCAATATCTCTCTTTTGCAAAGAGCTGCGCATTGGAAAATTCAGGGCTATGTCGTGTAGATGATGGCCTAACAGGAGGCTTTAAAATTTTCTTTCTAGTGACCTTCGTTTGGGAGAAAAATGCAAAGGTACAAGACAGCTTTTCCTTGCCAATATCTCTCTTTTGCAAAGAGCTGCGCATTGGAAAATTCAGGGCTATGTCGTGTAGATGATGGCCTAACAGGAGGCTTTCAAATTTTCTTTCTACTGACCTTCGTTTGGGAGATAAATGCAATGGTACAAGACAGCTTTTCCTTGCCAATATCTCTCTTTTGCAAAGAGCTGCGCATTGGAAAATTCAGGGCTATGTCGTGTAGATGAAGGCCTAACAGGAGGCTTTAAAATTTTAATTCTAGTGTCCTTCGCTTGGGAGAAAAATGCAAAGGTACAAGATAGCTTTTCCTTGCCAATATCTCTCTTTTACAAAGAGCTACGCATTGGAAAATTCAGGGCTATGTCGTGTAGATGATGGCCTAACAGGAGGCTTTAAAATTTTCTTTCTAGTGTCCTTCGTTTGGGAGAAAAATGCAATGGTACAAGACAGCTTTTCCTTGCCAATATCTCTCTTTTGCAAAGAGCTACGCATTGGAAAATTCAGGGCTATGTCGTGTAGATGATGGCCTAACAGGAGGCTTTAAAATTTTCTTTCTAGTGTCCTTCGTTTGGGAGAAAAATGCAAAGGTACAAGACAGCTTTTCCTTGCCAATATCTCTCTTTTGCAAAGAGCTACGCATTGGAAAATTCAGGGCTATGTCGTGTAGATGATGGCCTAACAGGAGGCTTTAAAATTTTAATTCTAGTGTCCTTCGTTTGGGAGAAAAATGCAAAGGTACAAGATAGCTTTTCCTTGCCAATATCTCTCTTTTACAAAGAGCTACGCATTGGAAAATTCAGGGCTATGTCGTGTAGATGATGGCCTAACAGGAGGCTTTAAAATTTTCTTTCTAGTGTCCTTCGTTTGGGAGAAAAATGCAATGGTACAAGACAGCTTTTCCTTGCCAATATCTCTCTTTTGCAAAGAGCTACGCATTGGAAAATTCAGGGCTATGTCGTGTAGATGATGGCCTAACAGGAGGCTTTAAAATTTTCTTTCTAGTGTCCTTCGTTTGGGAGAAAAATGCAAAGGTACAAGACAGCTTTTCCTTGCCAATATCTCTCTTTTGCAAAGAGCTACGCATTGGAAAATTCAGGGCTATGTCGTGTAGATGATGGCCTAACAGGAGGCTTTAAAATTTTCTTTCTAGTGACCTTCGTTTGGGAGAAAAATGCAAAGGTACAAGACAGCTTTTCCTTGCCAATATCTCTCTTTTGCAAAGAGCTGCGCATTGGAAAATTCAGGGCTATGTCGTGTAGATGATGGCCTAACAGGAGGCTTTAAAATTTTCTTTCTAGTGACCTTCGTTTGGGAGAAAAATGCAAAGGTACAAGACAGCTTTTCCTTGCCAATATCTCTCTTTTGCAAAGAGCTGCGCATTGGAAAATTCAGGGCTATGTCGTGTAGATGATGGCCTAACAGGAGGCTTTAACATTTTCTTTCTAGTGACCTTCGTTTGGGAGAAAAATGCAAAGGTACAAGACAGCTTTTACTTGCCAATATCTCTCTTTTGCAAAGAGCTGCGCATTGGAAAATTCAGGGCTATGTCGTGTAGATGATGGCCTAACAGGAGGCTTTAAAATTTTCTTTCTAGTGTCCTTCGTTTGGGAGAAAAATGCAATGGTACAAGAAAGCTTTTCCTTGCCAATATCTCTCTTTTGCAAAGAGCTGCGCATTGGAAAATTCAGGGCTATGTCGTGTAGATGATGGCCTAACAGGAGGCTTTAAAATTTTCTTTCTAGTGTCCTTCGTTTGGGAGAAAAATGCAAAGGTACCTGACAGCTTTTCCTTGCCAATATCTCTCTTTTGTAAAGAGCTACGCATTGGAAAATTCAGGACTATGTCGTGTAGATGATGGCCTAACAGGAGGCTTTAAAATTTTCTTTCTAGTGACCTTCGTTTGGGAGAAAAATGCAAAGGTACCTGACAGCTTTTCCTTGCCAATATCTCTCTTTTGCAAAGAGCTGCGCATTGGAAAATTCAGGGCTATGTCGTGTAGATGATGGCATAACAGGAGGCTTTAAAATTTTAATTCTAGTGTCCTTCGTTTGGGAGAAAAATTCAAAGGTACAAGACAGCTTTTCCTTGCCAATATCTCTCTTTTGCAAAGAGCTACGCATTGGAAAATTCAGGGCTATGTCGTGTAGATGATGGCCTAACAGGAGGCTTTAAAATTTTCTTTCTAGTGACCTTCGTTTGGGAGAAAAATGCAAAGGTACAAGACAGCTTTTCCTTGCCAATATCTCTCTTTTGCAAAGAGCTGCGCATTGGAAAATTCAGGGCTATGTCGTGTAGATGATGGCCTAACAGGAGGCTTTAAAATTTTCTTTCTAGTGTCCTTCGTTTGGGAGAAAAATGCAATGGTACAAGAAAGCTTTTCCTTGCCAATATCTCTCTTTTGCAAAGAGCTGCGCATTGGAAAATTCAGGGCTATGTCGTGTAGATGATGGCCTAACAGAAGGCTTTAAAATTTTCTTTCTAGTGTCCTTCGTTTGGGAGAAAAATGCAAAGGTACTAGACAGCTTTTCCTTGCCAATATCTCTCTTTTGTAAAGAGCTACGCATTGGAAAATTCAGGACTATGTCGTGTAGATGATGGCCTAACAGTATGCTTTAAAATTTTCTTTCTAGTGACCTTCGTTTGGGAGAAAAATGCAAAGGTACCTGACAGCTTTTCCTTGCCAATATCTCTCTTTTGCAAAGAGCTGCGCATTGGAAAATTCAGGGCTATGTCGTGTAGATGATGGCATAACAGGAGGCTTTAAAATTTTAATTCTAGTGTCCTTCGTTTGGGAGAAAAATGCAAAGGTACAAGACAGCTTTTCCTTGCCAATATCTCTCTTTTGCAAAGAGCTGCGCATTGGAAAATTCAGGGCTATTTCGTGTAGATGATGGCCTAACAGGAGGCTTTAAAATTTTCTTTCTAGTGTCCTTCGTTTGGGAGAAAAATGCAATGGTACAAGACAGCTTTTCCTTGCCAATATCTCTCTTTTGCAAAGAGCTGCGCATTGGAAAATTCAGGGCTATTTCGTGTAGATGATGGCCTAACAGGAGGCTTTAAAATTTTCTTTCTAGTGACCTTCGTTTGGGAGAAAAATGCAAAGGTACAAGACAGCTTTTCCATGCCAATATCTCTCTTTTGCAAAGAGCTGCGCATTGGAAAATTCAGGGCTATTTCGTGTAGATGATGGCCTAACAGGAGGCTTTAAAATTTTCTTTCTAGTGTCCTTCGTTTGGGAGAAAAATGCAAAGGTACAAGACAGCTTTTCCTTGCCAATATCTCTCTTTTGCAAAGAGCTACGCATTGGAAAATTCAGGGCTATGTCGTGTAGATGATGGCCTAACAGGAGGCTTTAAAATTTTAATTCTAGTGTCCTTCGTTTGGGAGAAAAATGCAAAGGTACAAGATAGCTTTTCCTTGCCAATATCTCTCTTTTACAAAGAGCTACGCATTGGAAAATTCAGGGCTATGTCGTGTAGATGATGGCCTAACAGGAGGCTTTAAAATTTTCTTTCTAGTGTCCTTCGTTTGGGAGAAAAATGCAATGGTACAAGACAGCTTTTCCTTGCCAATATTTCTCTTTTGCAAAGAGCTACGCATTGGAAAATTCAGGGCTATGTCATGTAGATGATGGCCTAACAGGAGGCTTTAAAATGTTCTTTCTAGTGACCTTCGTTTGGGAGAAAAATGCAAAGGTACAAGACAGCTTTTCCTTGCCAATATCTCTCTTTTGCAAAGAGCTGCGCATTGGAAAATTCAGGGCTATGTCGTGTAGATGATGGCCTAACAGGAGGCTTTAAAATTTTCTTTCTAGTGTCCTTCGTTTGGGAGAAAAATGCAATGGTACAAGACAGCTTTTCCTTGCCAATATCTCTCTTTTGCAAAGAGCTGCGCATTGGAAAATTCAGGGCTATTTCGTGTAGATGATGGCCTAACAGGAGGCTTTAAAATTTTCTTTCTAGTGTCCTTCGTTTGGGAGAAAAATGCAAAGGTACAAGACAGCTTTTCCTTGCCAATATCTCTCTTTTGCAAAGAGCTACGCATTGGAAAATTCAGGGCTATGTCGTGTAGATGATGGCCTAACTGGAGGCTTTAAAATTTTCTTTCTAGTGACCTTCGTTTGGGAGAAAAATGCAAAGGTACAAGACAGCTTTTCCTTGCCAATATCTCTCTTTTGCAAAGAGCTGCGCATTGGAAAATTCAGGGCTATGTCGTGTAGATGATGGCCTAACAGGAGGCTTTAAAAATTTTCTTTCTAGTGACCTTCGTTTGGGAGAAAAATGCAATGGTACAAGACAGCTTTTCCTTGCCAATATCTCTCTTTTGCAAAGTGCTGCGCATTGGAAAATTCAGGGCTATGTCGTGTAGATGATGGCCTAACAGGAGGCTTTAAAATTTTAATTCTAGTGTCCTTCGTTTGGGAGAAAAATGCAAAGGTACAAGACAGCTTTTCCTTGCCAATATCTCTCTTTTGCAAAGAGCTGCGCATTGGAAAAGTCAGGGCTATGTCGTGTAGATGATGGCCTAACAGGAGGCTTTAAAATTTTCTTTCTAGTGTCCTTCGTTTGGGAGAAAAATGCAATGGTACAAGACAGCTTTTCCTTGCCAATATCTCTCTTTTGCAAAGAGCTACGCATTGGAAAATTCAGGGCTATGTCGTGTAGATGATGGCCTAACAGGAGGCTTTAAAATTTTCTTTCTAGTGACCTTCGTTTGGGAGAAAAATGCAATGGTACAAGACAGCTTTTCCTTGCCAATATCTCTCTTTTGCAAAGAGCTGCGCATTGGAAAATTCAGGGCTATGTCGTGTAGATGATGGCCTAACAGGAGGCTTTAAAATTTTAATTCTAGTGTCCTTCGTTTGGGAGAAAAATGCAAAGGTACAAGACAGCTTTTCCTTGCCAATATCTCTCTTTTGCAAAGAGCTACGCATTGGAAAATTCAGGGCTATGTCGTGTAGATGATGGCCTAACAGGAGGCTTTAAAATTTTAATTCTAGTGTCCTTCGTTTGGGAGAAAAATGCAAAGGTACAAGACAGCTTTTCCTTGCCAATATCTCTCTTTTGCAAAGAGCTGCGCATTGGAAAATTCAGGGCTATGTCGTGTAGATGATGGCCTAACAGGAGGCTTTAAAATTTTCTTTCTAGTGTCCTTCGTTTGGGAGAAAAATGCAATGGTACAAGACAGCTTTTCCTTGCCAATATCTCTCTTTTGCAAAGAGCTACGCATTGGAAAATTCAGGGCTATGTCGTGTAGATGATGGCCTAACAGGAGGCTTTAAAATTTTCTTTCTAGTGACCTTCGTTTGGGAGAAAAATGCAAAGGTACAAGACAGCTTTTCCTTGCCAATATCTCTCTTTTGCAAAGAGCTGCGCATTGGAAAATTCAGGGCTATGTCGTGTAGATGATGGCCTAACAGGAGGCTTTAAAATTTTCTTTCTAGTGTCCTTCGTTTGGGAGAAAAATGCAATGGTACAAGACAGCTTTTCCTTGCCAATATCTCTCTTTTGCAAAGAGCTGCGCATTGGAAAATTCAGGGCTATTTCGTGTAGATGATGGCCTAACAGGAGGCTTTAAAATTTTCTTTCTAGTGTCCTTCTTTTGGGAGAAAAATGCAAAGGTACAAGACAGCTTTTCCTTGCCAATATCTCTCTTTTGCAAAGAGCTGCGCATTGGAAAATTCAGGGCTATGTCGTGTAGATGATGGCCTAACAGGAGGCTTTAAAATTTTCTTTCTAGTGTCCTTCGTTTGGGAGAAAAATGCAATGGTACAAGACAGCTTTTCCTTGCCAATATCTCTCTTTTGCAAAGAGCTACGCATTGGAAAATTCAGGGCTATGTCGTGTAGATGATGGCCTAACAGGAGGCTTTAAAATTTTCTTTCTAGTGACCTTCGTTTGGGAGAAAAATGCAAAGGTACAAGACAGCTTTTCCAATTCAGGGCTATGTCGTGTAGATGATGGCCTAACAGGAGGCTTTAAAATTTTCTTTCTAGTGTCCTTCGTTTGGGAGAAAAATGCAAAGGTACAAGACAGCTTTTCCTTGCCAATATCTCTCTTTTGCAAAGAGCTACGCATTGGAAAATTCAGGGCTATGTCGTGTAGATGATGGCCTAACAGGAGGCTTTAAAATTTTAATTCTAGTGTCCTTCGTTTGGGAGAAAAATGCAAAGGTACAAGATAGCTTTTCCTTGCCAATATCTCTCTTTTACAAAGAGCTACGCATTGGAAAATTCAGGGCTATGTCGTGTAGATGATGGCCTAACAGGAGGCTTTAAAATTTTCTTTCTAGTGTCCTTCGTTTGGGAGAAAAATGCAATGGTACAAGACAGCTTTTCCTTGCCAATATTTCTCTTTTGCAAAGAGCTACGCATTGGAAAATTCAGGGCTATGTCGTGTAGATGATGGCTTAGCAGGAGGCTTTAAAATTTTAATTCTAGTGTCCTTCGTTTGGGAGAAAAATGCAAAGGTACAAGACAGCTTTTCCTTGCCAATATCTCTCTTTTGCAAAGAGCTGCGCATTGGAAAATTCAGGGCTATGTCGTGTAGATGATGGCCTAACAGGAGGCTTTAAAATTTTCTTTCTAGTGTCCTTCGTTTGGGAGAAAAATGCAATGGTACAAGACAGCTTTTCCTTGCCAATATCTCTCTTTTGCAAAGAGCTACGCATTGGAAAATTCAGGGCTATGTCGTGTAGATGATGGCCTAACAGGAGGCTTTAAAATTTTCTTTCTAGTGACCTTCGTTTGGGAGAAAAATGCAAAGGTACAAGACAGCTTTTCCTTGCCAATATCTCTCTTTTGCAAAGAGCTGCGCATTGGAAAATTCAGGGCTATGTCGTGTAGATGATGGCCTAACAGGAGGCTTTAAAATTTTCTTTCTAGTGTCCTTCGTTTGGGAGAAAAATGCAATGGTACAAGACAGCTTTTCCTTGCCAATATCTCTCTTTTGCAAAGAGCTGCGCATTGGAAAATTCAGGGCTATGTCGTGTAGATGATGGCCTAACAGGAGGCTTTAAAATTTTCTTTCTAGTGTCCTTCGTTTGGGAGAAAAATGCAATGGTACAAGACAGCTTTTCCTTGCCAATATCTCTCTTTTGCAAAGAGCTGCGCATTGGAAAATTCAGGGCTATTTCGTGTAGATGATGGCCTAACAGGAGGTTTTAAAATTTTCTTTCTAGTTTCCTTCGTTTGGGAGAAAAATGCAAAGGTACAAGACAGCTTTTCCTTGCCAATATCTCTCTTTTGCAAAGAGCTACGCATTGGAAAATTCAGGGCTATGTCGTGTAGATGATGGCCTAACAGGAGGCTTTAAAATTTTCTTTCTACTGACCTTCGTTTGGGAGAAAAATGCAAAGGTACAAGACAGCTTTTCCTTGCCAATATCTCTCTTTTGCAAAGAGCTGCGCATTGGAAAATTCAGGGCTATGTCGTGTAGATGATGGCCTAACAGGAGGCTTTAAAAATTTTCTTTACTAGTGACCTTCGTTTGGGAGAAAAATGCAATGGTACAAGACAGCTTTTCCTTGCCAATATCTCTCTTTTGCAAAGAGCTGCGCATTGGAAAATTCAGGGCTATTTCGTGTAGATGATGGCCTAACAGGAGGCTTTAAAATTTTAATTCTAGTGTCCTTCGTTTGGGAGAAAAATGCAAAGGTACAAGACAGCTTTTCCTTGCCAATATCTCTCTTTTGCAAAGAGCTGCGCATTGGAAAATTCAGGGCTATTTCGTGTAGATGATGGCCTAACAGGAGGCTTTAAAATTTTCTTTCTAGTGTCCTTCGTTTGGGAGAAAAATGCAAAGGTACAAGACAGCTTTTCCTTGCCAATATCTCTCTTTTGCAAAGAGCTGCGCATTGGAAAATTCAGGGCTATGTCGTGTAGATGATGGCCTAACAGGAGGCTTTAAAATTTTCTTTCTAGTGTCCTTCGTTTTGGAGAAAAATGCAATGGTACAAGACAGCTTTTCCTTGCCAATATCTCTCTTTTGCAAAGAGCTACGCATTGGAAAATTCAGGGCTATGTCGTGTAGATGATGGCCTAACAGGAGGCTTTAAAATTTTCTTTCTAGTGACCTTCGTTTGGGAGAAAAATGCAATGGTACAAGACAGCTTTTCCTTGCCAATATCTCTCTTTTGCAAAGAGCTGCGCATTGGAAAATTCAGGGCTATGTCGTGTAGATGATGGCCTAACAGGAGGCTTTAAATTTTTCTTTCTAGTTTCCTTCGTTTGGGAGAAAAATGCAATGGTACAAGACAGCTTTTCCTTGCCAATATCTCTCTTTTGCAAAGAGCTGCGCATTGGAAAATTCAGGGCTATTTCGTGTAGATGATGGCCTAACAGTAGGCTTTAAAATTTTCTTTCTAGTGTCCTTCGTTTGGGAGAAAAATGCAAAGGTACCTGACAGCTTTTCCTTGCCAATATCTCTCTTTTGCAAAGAGCTGCGCATTGGAAAATTCAGGGCTATGTCGTGTAGATGATGGCCTAACAGGAGGCTTTAAAATTTTCTTTCTAGTGACCTTCGTTTGGGAGAAAAATGCAAAGGTACAAGACAGCTTTTCCTTGCCAATATCTCTCTTTTGCAAAGAGCTGCGCATTGGAAAATTCAGGGCTATGTCGTGTAGATGATGGCCTAACAGGAGGCTTTCAAATTTTCTTTCTACTGACCTTCGTTTGGGAGAAAAATGCAATGGTACAAGACAGCTTTTCCTTGCCAATATCTCTCTTTTGTAAAGAGCTACGCATTGGAAAATTCAGGACTATGTCGTGTAGATGATGGCCTAACAGTATGCTTTAAAATTTTCTTTCTAGTGACCTTCGTTTGGGAGAAAAATGCAAAGGTACCTGACAGCTTTTCCTTGCCAATATCTCTCTTTTGCAAAGAGCTGCGCATTGGAAAATTCAGGGCTATGTCGTGTAGATGATGGCCTAACAGGAGGCTTTAAAATTTTCTTTCTAGTGTCCTTCGTTTGGGAGAAAAATGCAATGGTACAAGAAAGCTTTTCCTTGCCAATATCTCTCTTTTGCAAAGAGCTGCGCATTGGAAAATTCAGGGCTATGTCGTGTAGATGATGGCCTAACAGGAGGCTTTAAAATTTTCTTTCTAGTGTCCTTCGTTTGGGAGAAAAATGCAAAGGTACAAGACAGCTTTTCCTTGCCAATATCTCTCTTTTGTAAAGAGCTACGCATTGGAAAATTCAGGACTATGTCGTGTAGATGATGGCCTAACAGGAGGCTTTAAAATTTTCTTTCTAGTGACCTTCGTTTGGGAGAAAAATGCAAAGGTACCTGACAGCTTTTCCTTGCCAATATCTCTCTTTTGCAAAGAGCTGCGCATTGGAAAATTCAGGGCTATGTCGTGTAGATGATGGCATAACAGGAGGCTTTAAAATTTTAATTCTAGTGTCCTTCGTTTGGGAGAAAAATTCAAAGGTACAAGACAGCTTTTCCTTGCCAATATCTCTCTTTTGCAAAGAGCTACGCATTGGAAAATTCAGGGCTATGTCGTGTAGATGATGGCCTAACAGGAGGCTTTAAAATTTTCTTTCTAGTGACCTTCGTTTGGGAGAAAAATGCAAAGGTACAAGACAGCTTTTCCTTGCCAATATCTCTCTTTTGCAAAGAGCTGCGCATTGGAAAATTCAGGGCTATGTCGTGTAGATGATGGCCTAACAGGAGGCTTTAAAATTTTCTTTCTAGTGTCCTTCGTTTGGGAGAAAAATGCAATGGTACAAGACAGCTTTTCCTTGCCAATATCTCTCTTTTGCAAAGAGCTGCGCATTGGAAAATTCAGGGCTATTTCGTGTAGATGATGGCCTAACAGGAGGTTTTAAAATTTTCTTTCTAGTTTCCTTCGTTTGGGAGAAAAATGCAAAGGTACAAGACAGCTTTTCCTTGCCAATATCTCTCTTTTGCAAAGAGCTACGCATTGGAAAATTCAGGGCTATGTCGTGTAGATGATGGCCTAACAGGAGGCTTTAAAATTTTCTTTCTACTGACCTTCGTTTGGGAGAAAAATGCAAAGGTACAAGACAGCTTTTCCTTGCCAATATCTCTCTTTTGCAAAGAGCTGCGCATTGGAAAATTCAGGGCTATGTCGTGTAGATGATGGCCTAACAGGAGGCTTTAAAAATTTTCTTTACTAGTGACCTTCGTTTGGGAGAAAAATGCAATGGTACAAGACAGCTTTTCCTTGCCAATATCTCTCTTTTGCAAAGAGCTGCGCATTGGAAAATTCAGGGCTATTTCGTGTAGATGATGGCCTAACAGGAGGCTTTAAAATTTTAATTCTAGTGTCCTTCGTTTGGGAGAAAAATGCAAAGGTACAAGACAGCTTTTCCTTGCCAATATCTCTCTTTTGCAAAGAGCTGCGCATTGGAAAATTCAGGGCTATTTCGTGTAGATGATGGCCTAACAGGAGGCTTTAAAATTTTCTTTCTAGTGTCCTTCGTTTGGGAGAAAAATGCAAAGGTACAAGACAGCTTTTCCTTGCCAATATCTCTCTTTTGCAAAGAGCTGCGCATTGGAAAATTCAGGGCTATGTCGTGTAGATGATGGCCTAACAGGAGGCTTTAAAATTTTCTTTCTAGTGTCCTTCGTTTTGGAGAAAAATGCAATGGTACAAGACAGCTTTTCCTTGCCAATATCTCTCTTTTGCAAAGAGCTACGCATTGGAAAATTCAGGGCTATGTCGTGTAGATGATGGCCTAACAGGAGGCTTTAAAATTTTCTTTCTAGTGACCTTCGTTTGGGAGAAAAATGCAATGGTACAAGACAGCTTTTCCTTGCCAATATCTCTCTTTTGCAAAGAGCTGCGCATTGGAAAATTCAGGGCTATGTCGTGTAGATGATGGCCTAACAGGAGGCTTTAAATTTTTCTTTCTAGTGTCCTTCGTTTGGGAGAAAAATGCAATGGTACAAGACAGCTTTTCCTTGCCAATATCTCTCTTTTGCAAAGAGCTGCGCATTGGAAAATTCAGGGCTATTTCGTGTAGATGATGGCCTAACAGTAGGCTTTAAAATTTTCTTTCTAGTGTCCTTCGTTTGGGAGAAAAATGCAAAGGTACCTGACAGCTTTTCCTTGCCAATATCTCTCTTTTGCAAAGAGCTGCGCATTGGAAAATTCAGGGCTATGTCGTGTAGATGATGGCCTAACAGGAGGCTTTAAAATTTTCTTTCTAGTGACCTTCGTTTGGGAGAAAAATGCAAAGGTACAAGACAGCTTTTCCTTGCCAATATCTCTCTTTTGCAAAGAGCTGCGCATTGGAAAATTCAGGGCTATGTCGTGTAGATGATGGCCTAACAGGAGGCTTTCAAATTTTCTTTCTACTGACCTTCGTTTGGGAGAAAAATGCAATGGTACAAGACAGCTTTTCCTTGCCAATATCTCTCTTTTGTAAAGAGCTACGCATTGGAAAATTCAGGACTATGTCGTGTAGATGATGGCCTAACAGTATGCTTTAAAATTTTCTTTCTAGTGACCTTCGTTTGGGAGAAAAATGCAAAGGTACCTGACAGCTTTTCCTTGCCAATATCTCTCTTTTGCAAAGAGCTGCGCATTGAAAAATTCAGGGCTATTTCGTGTAGATGATGGCCTAACAGGAGGCTTTAAAATTTTCTTTCTAGTGTCCTTCGTTTGGGAGAAAAATGCAAAAGTACAAGACAGCTTTTCCTTGCCAATATCTCTCTTTTGCAAAGAGCTACGCATTGGAAAATTCAGGGCTATGTCGTGTAGATGATGACCTAACAGGAGGCTTTAAAATTTTAATTCTAGAGTCCTTCGTTTGGGAGAAAAATGCAAAGGTACAAGATAGCTTTTCCTTGCCAATATCTCTCTTTTACAAAGAGCTACGCATTGGAAAATTCAGGGCTATGTCGTGTAGATGATGGCCTAACAGGAGGCTTTAAAATTTTCTTTCTAGTGTCCTTCGTTTGGGAGAAATATGCAATGGTACAAGACAGCTTTTCCTTGCCAATATCTCTCTTTTGCAAAGAGCTACGCATTGGAAAATTCAGGGCTATGTCGTGTAGATGATGGCCTAACAGGAGGCTTTAAAATTTTCTTTCTAGTGACCTTCGTTTGGGAGAAAAATGCAAAGGTACAAGACAGCTTTTCCTTGCCAATATCTCTCTTTTGCAAAGAGCTGCGCATTGGAAAATTCAGGGCTATGTCGTGTAGATGATGGCCTAACAGGAGGCTTTCAAATTTTCTTTCTACTGACCTTCGTTTGGGAGAAAAATGCAATGGTACAAGACAGCTTTTCCTTGCCAATATCTCTCTTTTGTAAAGAGCTACGCATTGGAAAATTCAGGACTATGTCGTGTAGATGATGGCCTAACAGTATGCTTTAAAATTTTCTTTCTAGTGACCTTCGTTTGGGAGAAAAATGCAAAGGTACCTGACAGCTTTTCCTTGCCAATATCTCTCTTTTGCAAAGAGCTGCGCATTGAAAAATTCAGGGCTATTTCGTGTAGATGATGGCCTAACAGGAGGCTTTAAAATTTTCTTTCTAGTGTCCTTCGTTTGGGAGAAAAATGCAAAAGTACAAGACAGCTTTTCCTTGCCAATATCTCTCTTTTGCAAAGAGCTACGCATTGGAAAATTCAGGGCTATGTCGTGTAGATGATGGCCTAACAGGAGGCTTTAAAATTTTCTTTCTAGTGTCCTTCGTTTGGGAGAAAAATGCAATGGTACAAGACAGCTTTTCCTTGCCAATATCTCTCTTTTGCAAAGAGCTACGCATTGTAAAATTCAGGGCTATGTCGTGTAGATGATGGCCTAACAGGAGGCTTTAACATTTTCTTTCTAGTGACCTTCGTTTGGGAGAAAAATGCAAAGGTACAAGACAGCTTTTCCTTGCCAATATCTCTCTTTTGCAAAGAGCTGCGCATTGGAAAATTCAGGGCTATGTCGTGTAGATGATGGCCTAACAGGAGGCTTTAAAATTTTCTTTCTAGTGTCCTTCGTTTGGGAGAAAAATGCAATGGTACAAGAAAGCTTTTCCTTGCCAATATCTCTCTTTTGCAAAGAGCTGCGCATTGGAAAATTCAGGGCTATGTCGTGTAGATGATGGCCTAACAGGAGGCTTTAAAATTTTCTTTCTAGTGTCCTTCGTTTGGGAGAAAAATGCAAAGGTACAAGACAGCTTTTCCTTGCCAATATCTCTCTTTTGTAAAGAGCTACGCATTGGAAAATTCAGGACTATGTCGTGTAGATGATGGCCTAACAGGAGGCTTTAAAATTTTCTTTCTAGTGACCTTCGTTTGGGAGAAAAATGCAAAGGTACCTGACAGCTTTTCCTTGCCAATATCTCTCTTTTGCAAAGAGCTGCGCATTGGAAAATTCAGGGCTATGTCGTGTAGATGATGGCATAACAGGAGGCTTTAAAATTTTAATTCTAGTGTCCTTCGTTTGGGAGAAAAATTCAAAGGTACAAGACAGCTTTTCCTTGCCAATATCTCTCTTTTGCAAAGAGCTACGCATTGGAAAATTCAGGGCTATGTCGTGTAGATGATGGCCTAACAGGAGGCTTTAAAATTTTCTTTCTAGTGACCTTCGTTTGGGAGAAAAATGCAAAGGTACAAGACAGCTTTTCCTTGCCAATATCTCTCTTTTGCAAAGAGCTGCGCATTGGAAAATTCAGGGCTATGTCGTGTAGATGATGGCCTAACAGGAGGCTTTAAAATTTTCTTTCTAGTGTCCTTCGTTTGGGAGAAAAATGCAATGGTACAAGAAAGCTTTTCCTTGCCAATATCTCTCTTTTGCAAAGAGCTGCGCATTGGAAAATTCAGGGCTATGTCGTGTAGATGATGGCCTAACAGAAGGCTTTAAAATTTTCTTTCTAGTGTCCTTCGTTTGGGAGAAAAATGCAAAGGTACTAGACAGCTTTTCCTTGCCAATATCTCTCTTTTGTAAAGAGCTACGCATTGGAAAATTCAGGACTATGTCGTGTAGATGATGGCCTAACAGTATGCTTTAAAATTTTCTTTCTAGTGACCTTCGTTTGGGAGAAAAATGCAAAGGTACCTGACAGCTTTTCCTTGCCAATATCTCTCTTTTGCAAAGAGCTGCGCATTGGAAAATTCAGGGCTATGTCGTGTAGATGATGGCCTAACAGGAGGCTTTAAAATTTTCTTTCTAGTGTCCTTCGTTTGGGAGAAAAATGCAATGGTACAAGAAAGCTTTTCCTTGCCAATATCTCTCTTTTGCAAAGAGCTGCGCATTGGAAAATTCAGGGCTATGTCGTGTAGATGATGGCCTAACAGGAGGCTTTAAAATTTTCTTTCTAGTGTCCTTCGTTTGGGAGAAAAATGCAAAGGTACAAGACAGCTTTTCCTTGCCAATATCTCTCTTTTGTAAAGAGCTACGCATTGGAAAATTCAGGACTATGTCGTGTAGATGATGGCCTAACAGGAGGCTTTAAAATTTTCTTTCTAGTGACCTTCGTTTGGGAGAAAAATGCAAAGGTACCTGACAGCTTTTCCTTGCCAATATCTCTCTTTTGCAAAGAGCTGCGCATTGGAAAATTCAGGGCTATGTCGTGTAGATGATGGCATAACAGGAGGCTTTAAAATTTTAATTCTAGTGTCCTTCGTTTGGGAGAAAAATTCAAAGGTACAAGACAGCTTTTCCTTGCCAATATCTCTCTTTTGCAAAGAGCTGCGCATTGGAAAATTCAGGGCTATTTCGTGTAGATGATGGCCTAACAGTAGGCTTTAAAATTTTCTTTCTAGTGTCCTTCGTTTGGGAGAAAAATGCAAAGGTACCTGACAGCTTTTCCTTGCCAATATCTCTCTTTTGCAAAGAGCTGCGCATTGGAAAATTCAGGGCTATGTCGTGTAGATGATGGCCTAACAGGAGGCTTTAAAATTTTCTTTCTAGTGACCTTCGTTTGGGAGAAAAATGCAAAGGTACAAGACAGCTTTTCCTTGCCAATATCTCTCTTTTGCAAAGAGCTGCGCATTGGAAAATTCAGGGCTATGTCGTGTAGATGATGGCCTAACAGGAGGCTTTCAAATTTTCTTTCTACTGACCTTCGTTTGGGAGAAAAATGCAATGGTACAAGACAGCTTTTCCTTGCCAATATCTCTCTTTTGTAAAGAGCTACGCATTGGAAAATTCAGGACTATGTCGTGTAGATGATGGCCTAACAGTATGCTTTAAAATTTTCTTTCTAGTGACCTTCGTTTGGGAGAAAAATGCAAAGGTACCTGACAGCTTTTCCTTGCCAATATCTCTCTTTTGCAAAGAGCTGCGCATTGAAAAATTCAGGGCTATTTCGTGTAGATGATGGCCTAACAGGAGGCTTTAAAATTTTCTTTCTAGTGTCCTTCGTTTGGGAGAAAAATGCAAAAGTACAAGACAGCTTTTCCTTGCCAATATCTCTCTTTTGCAAAGAGCTACGCATTGGAAAATTCAGGGCTATGTCGTGTAGATGATGACCTAACAGGAGGCTTTAAAATTTTAATTCTAGAGTCCTTCGTTTGGGAGAAAAATGCAAAGGTACAAGATAGCTTTTCCTTGCCAATATCTCTCTTTTACAAAGAGCTACGCATTGGAAAATTCAGGGCTATGTCGTGTAGATGATGGCCTAACAGGAGGCTTTAAAATTTTCTTTCTAGTGTCCTTCGTTTGGGAGAAAAATGCAATGGTACAAGACAGCTTTTCCTTGCCAATATCTCTCTTTTGCAAAGAGCTACGCATTGGAAAATTCAGGGCTATGTCGTGTAGATGATGGCCTAACAGGAGGCTTTAAAATTTTCTTTCTAGTGACCTTCGTTTGGGAGAAAAATGCAAAGGTACAAGACAGCTTTTCCTTGCCAATATCTCTCTTTTGCAAAGAGCTGCGCATTGGAAAATTCAGGGCTATGTCGTGTAGATGATGGCCTAACAGGAGGCTTTAAAATTTTCTTTCTAGTGTCCTTCGTTTGGGAGAAAAATGCAATGGTACAAGACAGCTTTTCCTTGCCAATATCTCTCTTTTGCAAAGAGCTACGCATTGGAAAATTCAGGGCTATGTCGTGTAGATGATGGCCTAACAGGAGGCTTTAAAATTTTCTTTCTAGTGTCCTTCGTTTGGGAGAAAAATGCAATGGTACAAGACAGCTTTTCCTTGCCAATATCTCTCTTTTGCAAAGAGCTACGCATTGTAAAATTCAGGGCTATGTCGTGTAGATGATGGCCTAACAGGAGGCTTTAACATTTTCTTTCTAGTGACCTTCGTTTGGGAGAAAAATGCAAAGGTACAAGACAGCTTTTCCTTGCCAATATCTCTCTTTTGCAAAGAGCTGCGCATTGGAAAATTCAGGGCTATGTCGTGTAGATGATGGCCTAACAGGAGGCTTTAAAATTTTCTTTCTAGTGTCCTTCGTTTGGGAGAAAAATGCAATGGTACAAGAAAGCTTTTCCTTGCCAATATCTCTCTTTTGCAAAGAGCTGCGCATTGGAAAATTCAGGGCTATGTCGTGTAGATGATGGCCTAACAGGAGGCTTTAAAATTTTCTTTCTAGTGTCCTTCGTTTGGGAGAAAAATGCAAAGGTACAAGACAGCTTTTCCTTGCCAATATCTCTCTTTTGTAAAGAGCTACGCATTGGAAAATTCAGGACTATGTCGTGTAGATGATGGCCTAACAGGAGGCTTTAAAATTTTCTTTCTAGTGACCTTCGTTTGGGAGAAAAATGCAAAGGTACCTGACAGCTTTTCCTTGCCAATATCTCTCTTTTGCAAAGAGCTGCGCATTGGAAAATTCAGGGCTATGTCGTGTAGATGATGGCATAACAGGAGGCTTTAAAATTTTAATTCTAGTGTCCTTCGTTTGGGAGAAAAATTCAAAGGTACAAGACAGCTTTTCCTTGCCAATATCTCTCTTTTGCAAAGAGCTACGCATTGGAAAATTCAGGGCTATGTCGTGTAGATGATGGCCTAACAGGAGGCTTTAAAATTTTCTTTCTAGTGACCTTCGTTTGGGAGAAAAATGCAAAGGTACAAGACAGCTTTTCCTTGCCAATATCTCTCTTTTGCAAAGAGCTGCGCATTGGAAAATTCAGGGCTATGTCGTGTAGATGATGGCCTAACAGGAGGTTTTAAAATTTTCTTTCTAGTGTCCTTCGTTTGGGAGAAAAATGCAATGGTACAAGAAAGCTTTTCCTTGCCAATATCTCTCTTTTGCAAAGAGCTGCGCATTGGAAAATTCAGGGCTATGTCGTGTAGATGATGGCCTAACAGAAGGCTTTAAAATTTTCTTTCTAGTGTCCTTCGTTTGGGAGAAAAATGCAAAGGTACTAGACAGCTTTTCCTTGCCAATATCTCTCTTTTGTAAAGAGCTACGCATTGGAAAATTCAGGACTATGTCGTGTAGATGATGGCCTAACAGTATGCTTTAAAATTTTCTTTCTAGTGACCTTCGTTTGGGAGAAAAATGCAAAGGTACCTGACAGCTTTTCCTTGCCAATATCTCTCTTTTGCAAAGAGCTGCGCATTGGAAAATTCAGGGCTATGTCGTGTAGATGATGGCCTAACAGGAGGCTTTAAAATTTTCTTTCTAGTGTCCTTCGTTTGGGAGAAAAATGCAATGGTACAAGAAAGCTTTTCCTTGCCAATATCTCTCTTTTGCAAAGAGCTGCGCATTGGAAAATTCAGGGCTATGTCGTGTAGATGATGGCCTAACAGGAGGCTTTAAAATTTTCTTTCTAGTGTCCTTCGTTTGGGAGAAAAATGCAAAGGTACAAGACAGCTTTTCCTTGCCAATATCTCTCTTTTGTAAAGAGCTACGCATTGGAAAATTCAGGACTATGTCGTGTAGATGATGGCCTAACAGGAGGCTTTAAAATTTTCTTTCTAGTGACCTTCGTTTGGGAGAAAAATGCAAAGGTACCTGACAGCTTTTCCTTGCCAATATCTCTCTTTTGCAAAGAGCTGCGCATTGGAAAATTCAGGGCTATGTCGTGTAGATGATGGCATAACAGGAGGCTTTAAAATTTTAATTCTAGTGTCCTTCGTTTGGGAGAAAAATTCAAAGGTACAAGACAGCTTTTCCTTGCCAATATCTCTCTTTTGCAAAGAGCTACGCATTGGAAAATTCAGGGCTATGTCGTGTAGATGATGGCCTAACAGGAGGCTTTAAAATTTTCTTTCTAGTGACCTTCGTTTGGGAGAAAAATGCAAAGGTACAAGACAGCTTTTCCTTGCCAATATCTCTCTTTTGCAAAGAGCTGCGCATTGGAAAATTCAGGGCTATGTCGTGTAGATGATGGCCTAACAGGAGGCTTTAAAATTTTCTTTCTAGTGTCCTTCGTTTGGGAGAAAAATGCAATGGTACAAGAAAGCTTTTCCTTGCCAATATCTCTCTTTTGCAAAGAGCTGCGCATTGGAAAATTCAGGGCTATGTCGTGTAGATGATGGCCTAACAGAAGGCTTTAAAATTTTCTTTCTAGTGTCCTTCGTTTGGGAGAAAAATGCAAAGGTACTAGACAGCTTTTCCTTGCCAATATCTCTCTTTTGTAAAGAGCTACGCATTGGAAAATTCAGGACTATGTCGTGTAGATGATGGCCTAACAGTATGCTTTAAAATTTTCTTTCTAGTGACCTTCGTTTGGGAGAAAAATGCAAAGGTACCTGACAGCTTTTCCTTGCCAATATCTCTCTTTTGCAAAGAGCTGCGCATTGGAAAATTCAGGGCTATGTCGTGTAGATGATGGCATAACAGGAGGCTTTAAAATTTTAATTCTAGTGTCCTTCGTTTGGGAGAAAAATGCAAAGGTACAAGACAGCTTTTCCTTGCCAATATCTCTCTTTTGCAAAGAGCTGCGCATTGGAAAATTCAGGGCTATTTCGTGTAGATGATGGCCTAACAGGAGGCTTTAAAATTTTCTTTCTAGTGTCCTTCGTTTGGGAGAAAAATGCAAAGGTACAAGACAGCTTTTCCTTGCCAATATCTCTCTTTTGCAAAGAGCTGCGCATTGGAAAATTCAGGGCTATTTCGTGTAGATGATGGCCTAACAGGAGGCTTTAAAATTTTCTTTCTAGTGTCCTTCGTTTGGGAGAAAAATGCAATGGTAAGAGACAGCTTTTCCTTGCCAATATCTCTCTTTTGCAAAGAGCTGCGCATTGGAAAATTCAGGGCTATTTCGTGTAGATGATGGCCTAACAGGAGGCTTTAAAATTTTCTTTCTAGTGACCTTCGTTTGGGAGAAAAATGCAAAGGTACAAGACAGCTTTTCCATGCCAATATCTCTCTTTTGCAAAGAGCTGCGCATTGGAAAATTCAGGGCTATTTCGTGTAGATGATGGCCTAACAGGAGGCTTTAAAATTTTCTTTCTAGTGTCCTTCGTTTGGGAGAAAAATGCAATGGTACAAGACAGCTTTTCCTTGCCAATATCTCTCTTTTGCAAAGAGCTACGCATTGGAAAATTCAGGGCTATGTCGTGTAGATGATGGCCTAACAGGAGGCTTTAAAATTTTCTTTCTAGTGTCCTTCGTTTGGGAGAAAAATGCAATGGTACAAGACAGCTTTTCCTTGCCAATATCTCTCTTTTGCAAAGAGCTGCGCATTGGAAAATTCAGGGCTATTTCGTGTAGATGATGGCCTAACAGGAGGTTTTAAAATTTTCTTTCTAGTTTCCTTCGTTTGGGAGAAAAATGCAAAGGTACAAGACAGCTTTTCCTTGCCAATATCTCTCTTTTGCAAAGAGCTACGCATTGGAAAATTCAGGGCTATGTCGTGTAGATGATGGCCTAACAGGAGGCTTTAAAATTTTCTTTCTAGTGACCTTCGTTTGGGAGAAAAATGCAAAGGTACAAGACAGCTTTTCCTTGCCAATATCTCTCTTTTGCAAAGAGCTGCGCATTGGAAAATTCAGGGCTATGTCGTGTAGATGATGGCCTAACAGGAGGCTTTAAAATTTTAATTCTAGTGTCCTTCGTTTGGGAGAAAAATGCAAAGGTACAAGATAGCTTTTCCTTGCCAATATCTCTCTTTTACAAAGAGCTACGCATTGGAAAATTCAGGGCTATGTCGTGTAGATGATGGCCTAACAGGAGGCTTTAAAATTTTCTTTCTAGTGACCTTCGTTTGGGAGAAAAATGCAAAGGTACAAGACAGCTTTTCCTTGCCAATATCTCTCTTTTGCAAAGAGCTGCGCATTGGAAAATTCAGGGCTATGTCGTGTAGATGATGGCCTAACAGGAGGCTTTAAAATTTTCTTTCTAGTGTCCTTCGTTTGGGAGAAAAATGCAATGGTACAAGACAGCTTTTCCTTGCCAATATCTCTCTTTTGCAAAGAGCTACGCATTGGAAAATTCAGGGCTATGTCGTGTAGATGATGGCCTAACAGGAGGCTTTAAAATTTTCTTTCTAGTGACCTTCGTTTGGGAGAAAAATGCAATGGTACAAGACAGCTTTTCCTTGCCAATATCTCTCTTTTGCAAAGAGCTGCGCATTGGAAAATTCAGGGCTATGTCGTGTAGATGATGGCCTAACAGGAGGCTTTAAAATTTTAATTCTAGTGTCCTTCGTTTGGGAGAAAAATGCAAAGGTACAAGACAGCTTTTCCTTGCCAATATCTCTCTTTTGCAAAGAGCTACGCATTGGAAAATTCAGGGCTATGTCGTGTAGATGATGGCCTAACAGGAGGCTTTAAAATTTTCTTTCTAGTGTCCTTCGTTTGGGAGAAAAATGCAATGGTACAAGACAGCTTTTCCTTGCCAATATCTCTCTTTTGCAAAGAGCTGCGCATTGGAAAATTCAGGGCTATGTCGTGTAGATGATGGCCTAACAGGAGGCTTTAAAATTTTAATTCTAGTGTCCTTCGTTTGGGAGAAAAATGCAAAGGTACAAGATAGCTTTTCCTTGCCAATATCTCTCTTTTACAAAGAGCTACGCATTGGAAAATTCAGGGCTATGTCGTGTAGATGATGGCCTAACAGGAGGCTTTAAAATTTTCTTTTTAGTGACCTTCGTTTGGGAGAAAAATGCAAAGGTACAAGACAGCTTTTCCTTGCCAATATCTCTCTTTTGCAAAGAGCTGCGCATTGGAAAATTCAGGGCTATGTCGTGTAGATGATGGCCTAACAGGAGGCTTTAAAATTTTCTTTCTAGTGTCCTTCGTTTGGGAGAAAAATGCAATGGTACAAGACAGCTTTTCCTTGCCAATATCTCTCTTTTGCAAAGAGCTACGCATTGGAAAATTCAGGGCTATGTCGTGTAGATGATGGCCTAACAGGAGGCTTTAAAATTTTCTTTCTAGTGACCTTCGTTTGGGAGAAAAATGCAAAGGTACAAGACAGCTTTTCCTTGCCAATATCTCTCTTTTGCAAAGAGCTGCGCATTGGAAAATTCAGGGCTATGTCGTGTAGATGATGGCCTAACAGGAGGCTTTAAAATTTTCTTTCTAGTGTCCTTCGTTTGGGAGAAAAATGCAAAGGTACTAGACAGCTTTTCCTTGCCAATATCTCTCTTTTGTAAAGAGCTACGCATTGGAAAATTCAGGACTATGTCGTGTAGATGATGGCCTAACAGTATGCTTTAAAATTTTCTTTCTAGTGACCTTCGTTTGGGAGAAAAATGCAAAGGTACCTGACAGCTTTTCCTTGCCAATATCTCTCTTTTGCAAAGAGCTGCGCATTGGAAAATTCAGGGCTATGTCGTGTAGATGATGGCATAACAGGAGGCTTTAAAATTTTAATTCTAGTGTCCTTCGTTTGGGAGAAAAATGCAAAGGTACAAGACAGCTTTTCCTTGCCAATATCTCTCTTTTGCAAAGAGCTGCGCATTGGAAAATTCAGGGCTATTTCGTGTAGATGATGGCCTAACAGGAGGCTTTAAAATTTTCTTTCTAGTGTCCTTCGTTTGGGAGAAAAATGCAATGGTAAGAGACAGCTTTTCCTTGCCAATATCTCTCTTTTGCAAAGAGCTGCGCATTGGAAAATTCAGGGCTATTTCGTGTAGATGATGGCCTAACAGGAGGCTTTAAAATTTTCTTTCTAGTGACCTTCGTTTGGGAGAAAAATGCAAAGGTACAAGACAGCTTTTCCATGCCAATATCTCTCTTTTGCAAAGAGCTGCGCATTGGAAAATTCAGGGCTATTTCGTGTAGATGATGGCCTAACAGGAGGCTTTAAAATTTTCTTTCTAGTGTCCTTCGTTTGGGAGAAAAATGCAATGGTACAAGACAGCTTTTCCTTGCCAATATCTCTCTTTTGCAAAGAGCTACGCATTGGAAAATTCAGGGCTATGTCGTGTAGATGATGGCCTAACAGGAGGCTTTAAAATTTTCTTTCTAGTGTCCTTCGTTTGGGAGAAAAATGCAATGGTACAAGACAGCTTTTCCTTGCCAATATCTCTCTTTTGCAAAGAGCTGCGCATTGGAAAATTCAGGGCTATGTCGTGTAGATGATGGCCTAACAGGAGGCTTTAAAATTTTAATTCTAGTGTCCTTCGTTTGGGAGAAAAATGCAAAGGTACAAGATAGCTTTTCCTTGCCAATATCTCTCTTTTACAAAGAGCTACGCATTGGAAAATTCAGGGCTATGTCGTGTAGATGATGGCCTAACAGGAGGCTTTAAAATTTTCTTTTTAGTGACCTTCGTTTGGGAGAAAAATGCAAAGGTACAAGACAGCTTTTCCTTGCCAATATCTCTCTTTTGCAAAGAGCTGCGCATTGGAAAATTCAGGGCTATGTCGTGTAGATGATGGCCTAACAGGAGGCTTTAAAATTTTCTTTCTAGTGTCCTTCGTTTGGGAGAAAAATGCAATGGTACAAGACAGCTTTTCCTTGCCAATATCTCTCTTTTGCAAAGAGCTACGCATTGGAAAATTCAGGGCTATGTCGTGTAGATGATGGCCTAACAGGAGGCTTTAAAATTTTCTTTCTAGTGACCTTCGTTTGGGAGAAAAATGCAATGGTACAAGACAGCTTTTCCTTGCCAATATCTCTCTTTTGCAAAGAGCTGCGCATTGGAAAATTCAGGGCTATGTCGTGTAGATGATGGCCTAACAGGAGGCTTTAAAATTTTAATTCTAGTGTCCTTCGTTTGGGAGAAAAATGCAAAGGTACAAGACAGCTTTTCCTTGCCAATATCTCTCTTTTGCAAAGAGCTACGCATTGGAAAATTCAGGGCTATGTCGTGTAGATGATGGCCTAACAGGAGGCTTTAAAATTTTAATTCTAGTGTCCTTCGTTTGGGAGAAAAATGCAAAGGTACAAGACAGCTTTTCCTTGCCAATATCTCTCTTTTGCAAAGAGCTGCGCATTGGAAAATTCAGGGCTATGTCGTGTAGATGATGGCCTAACAGGAGGCTTTAAAATTTTCTTTCTAGTGTCCTTCGTTTGGGAGAAAAATGCAATGGTACAAGACAGCTTTTCCTTGCCAATATCTCTCTTTTGCAAAGAGCTACGCATTGGAAAATTCAGGGCTATGTCGTGTAGATGATGGCCTAACAGGAGGCTTTAAAATTTTCTTTCTAGTGACCTTCGTTTGGGAGAAAAATGCAAAGGTACAAGACAGCTTTTCCTTGCCAATATCTCTCTTTTGCAAAGAGCTGCGCATTGGAAAATTCAGGGCTATGTCGTGTAGATGATGGCCTAACAGGAGGCTTTAAAATTTTCTTTCTAGTGTCCTTCGTTTGGGAGAAAAATGCAAAGGTACTAGACAGCTTTTCCTTGCCAATATCTCTCTTTTGTAAAGAGCTACGCATTGGAAAATGCAGGACTATGTCGTGTAGATGATGGCCTAACAGTATGCTTTAAAATTTTCTTTCTAGTGACCTTCGTTTGGGAGAAAAATGCAAAGGTACCTGACAGCTTTTCCTTGCCAATATCTCTCTTTTGCAAAGAGCTGCGCATTGGAAAATTCAGGGCTATGTCGTGTAGATGATGGCATAACAGGAGGCTTTAAAATTTTAATTCTAGTGTCCTTCGTTTGGGAGAAAAATGCAAAGGTACAAGACAGCTTTTCCTTGCCAATATCTCTCTTTTGCAAAGAGCTGCGCATTGGAAAATTCAGGGCTATTTCGTGTAGATGATGGCCTAACAGGAGGCTTTAAAATTTTCTTTCTAGTGTCCTTCGTTTGGGAGAAAAATGCAATGGTAAGAGACAGCTTTTCCTTGCCAATATCTCTCTTTTGCAAAGAGCTGCGCATTGGAAAATTCAGGGCTATTTCGTGTAGATGATGGCCTAACAGGAGGCTTTAAAATTTTCTTTCTAGTGACCTTCGTTTGGGAGAAAAATGCAAAGGTACAAGACAGCTTTTCCATGCCAATATCTCTCTTTTGCAAAGAGCTGCGCATTGGAAAATTCAGGGCTATTTCGTGTAGATGATGGCCTAACAGGAGGCTTTAAAATTTTCTTTCTAGTGTCCTTCGTTTGGGAGAAAAATGCAATGGTACAAGACAGCTTTTCCTTGCCAATATCTCTCTTTTGCAAAGAGCTACGCATTGGAAAATTCAGGGCTATGTCGTGTAGATGATGGCCTAACAGGAGGCTTTAAAATTTTCTTTCTAGTGTCCTTCGTTTGGGAGAAAAATGCAATGGTACAAGACAGCTTTTCCTTGCCAATATCTCTCTTTTGCAAAGAGCTGCGCATTGGAAAATTCAGGGCTATTTCGTGTAGATGATGGCCTAACAGGAGGTTTTAAAATTTTCTTTCTAGTTTCCTTCGTTTGGGAGAAAAATGCAAAGGTACAAGACAGCTTTTCCTTGTCAATATCTCTCTTTTGCAAAGAGCTACGCATTGGAAAATTCAGGGCTATGTCGTGTAGATGATGGCCTAACAGGAGGCTTTAAAATTTTCTTTCTAGTGACCTTCGTTTGGGAGAAAAATGCAAAGGTACAAGACAGCTTTTCCTTGCCAATATCTCTCTTTTGCAAAGAGCTGCGCATTGGAAAATTCAGGGCTATGTCGTGTAGATGATGGCCTAACAGGAGGCTTTAAAATTTTAATTCTAGTGTCCTTCGTTTGGGAGAAAAATGCAAAGGTACAAGATAGCTTTTCCTTGCCAATATCTCTATTTTACAAAGAGCTACGCATTGGAAAATTCAGGGCTATGTCGTGTAGATGATGGCCTAACAGGAGGCTTTAAAATTTTCTTTCTAGTGACCTTCGTTTGGGAGAAAAATGCAAAGGTACAAGACAGCTTTTCCTTGCCAATATCTCTCTTTTGCAAAGAGCTGCGCATTGGAAAATTCAGGGCTATGTCGTGTAGATGATGGCCTAACAGGAGGCTTTAAAATTTTCTTTCTAGTGTCCTTCGTTTGGGAGAAAAATGCAATGGTACAAGACAGCTTTTCCTTGCCAATATCTCTCTTTTGCAAAGAGCTACGCATTGGAAAATTCAGGGCTATGTCGTGTAGATGATGGCCTAACAGGAGGCTTTAAAATTTTCTTTCTAGTGACCTTCGTTTGGGAGAAAAATGCAATGGTACAAGACAGCTTTTCCTTGCCAATATCTCTCTTTTGCAAAGAGCTGCGCATTGGAAAATTCAGGGCTATGTCGTGTAGATGATGGCCTAACAGGAGGCTTTAAAATTTTAATTCTAGTGTCCTTCGTTTGGGAGAAAAATGCAAAGGTACAAGACAGCTTTTCCTTGCCAATATCTCTCTTTTGCAAAGAGCTACGCATTGGAAAATTCAGGGCTATGTCGTGTAGATGATGGCCTAACAGGAGGCTTTAAAATTTTAATTCTAGTGTCCTTCGTTTGGGAGAAAAATGCAAAGGTACAAGACAGCTTTTCCTTGCCAATATCTCTCTTTTGCAAAGAGCTGCGCATTGGAAAATTCAGGGCTATGTCGTGTAGATGATGGCCTAACAGGAGGCTTTAAAATTTTCTTTCTAGTGTCCTTCGTTTGGGAGAAAAATGCAATGGTACAAGACAGCTTTTCCTTGCCAATATCTCTCTTTTGCAAAGAGCTACGCATTGGAAAATTCAGGGCTATGTCGTGTAGATGATGGCCTAACAGGAGGCTTTAAAATTTTCTTTCTAGTGACCTTCGTTTGGGAGAAAAATGCAAAGGTACAAGACAGCTTTTCCTTGCCAATATCTCTCTTTTGCAAAGAGCTGCGCATTGGAAAATTCAGGGCTATGTCGTGTAGATGATGGCCTAACAGGAGGCTTTAAAATTTTCTTTCTAGTGTCCTTCGTTTGGGAGAAAAATGCAATGGTACAAGACAGCTTTTCCTTGCCAATATCTCTCTTTTGCAAAGAGCTGCGCATTGGAAAATTCAGGGCTATGTCGTGTAGATGATGGCCTAACAGGAGGCTTTAAAATTTTCTTTCTAGTGTCCTTCGTTTGGGAGAAAAATGCAATGGTACAAGACAGCTTTTCCTTGCCAATATCTCTCTTTTGCAAAGAGCTGCGCATTGGAAAATTCAGGGCTATTTCGTGTAGATGATGGACTAACAGGAGGTTTTAAAATTTTCTTTCTAGTTTCCTTCGTTTGGGAGAAAAATGGAAAGGTACAAGACAGCTTTTCCTTGCCAATATCTCTCTTTTGCAAAGAGCTACGCATTGGAAAATTCAGGGCTATGTCGTGTAGATGATGGCCTAACAGGAGGCTTTAAAATTTTCTTTCTACTGACCTTCGTTTGGGAGAAAAATGCAAAGGTACAAGACAGCTTTTCCTTGCCAATATCTCTCTTTTGCAAAGAGCTGCGCATTGGAAAATTCAGGGCTATGTCGTGTAGATGATGGCCTAACAGGAGGCTTTAAAAATTTTCTTTACTAGTGACCTTCGTTTGGGAGAAAAATGCAATGGTACAAGACAGCTTTTCCTTGCCAATATCTCTCTTTTGCAAAGAGCTGCGCATTGGAAAATTCAGGGCTATTTCGTGTAGATGATGGCCTAACAGGAGGCTTTAAAATTTTAATTCTAGTGTCCTTCGTTTGGGAGAAAAATGCAATGGTACAAGACAGCTTTTCCTTGCCAATATCTCTCTTTTGCAAAGAGCTACGCATTGGAAAATTCAGGGCTATGTCGTGTAGATGATGGCCTAACAGGAGGCTTTAAAATTTTCTTTCTAGTGTCCTTCGTTTGGGAGAAAAATGCAATGGTACAAGACAGCTTTTCCTTGCCAATATCTCTCTTTTGCAAAGAGCTGCGCATTGGAAAATTCAGGGCTATTTCGTGTAGATGATGGCCTAACAGGAGGTTTTAAAATTTTCTTTCTAGTTTCCTTCGTTTGGGAGAAAAATGCAAAGGTACAAGACAGCTTTTCCTTGCCAATATCTCTCTTTTGCAAAGAGCTACGCATTGGAAAATTCAGGGCTATGTCGTGTAGATGATGGCCTAACAGGAGGCTTTAAAATTTTCTTTCTAGTGACCTTCGTTTGGGAGAAAAATGCAAAGGTACAAGACAGCTTTTCCTTGCCAATATCTCTCTTTTGCAAAGAGCTGCGCATTGGAAAATTCAGGGCTATGTCGTGTAGATGATGGCCTAACAGGAGGCTTTAAAATTTTAATTCTAGTGTCCTTCGTTTGGGAGAAAAATGCAAAGGTACAAGATAGCTTTTCCTTGCCAATATCTCTCTTTTACAAAGAGCTACGCATTGGAAAATTCAGGGCTATGTCGTGTAGATGATGGCCTAACAGGAGGCTTTAAAATTTTCTTTCTAGTGACCTTCGTTTGGGAGAAAAATGCAAAGGTACAAGACAGCTTTTCCTTGCCAATATCTCTCTTTTGCAAAGAGCTGCGCATTGGAAAATTCAGGGCTATGTCGTGTAGATGATGGCCTAACAGGAGGCTTTAAAATTTTCTTTCTAGTGTCCTTCGTTTGGGAGAAAAATGCAATGGTACAAGACAGCTTTTCCTTGCCAATATCTCTCTTTTGCAAAGAGCTACGCATTGGAAAATTCAGGGCTATGTCGTGTAGATGATGGCCTAACAGGAGGCTTTAAAATTTTCTTTCTAGTGACCTTCGTTTGGGAGAAAAATGCAATGGTACAAGACAGCTTTTCCTTGCCAATATCTCTCTTTTGCAAAGAGCTGCGCATTGGAAAATTCAGGGCTATGTCGTGTAGATGATGGCCTAACAGGAGGCTTTAAAATTTTAATTCTAGTGTCCTTCGTTTGGGAGAAAAATGCAAAGGTACAAGACAGCTTTTCCTTGCCAATATCTCTCTTTTGCAAAGAGCTACGCATTGGAAAATTCAGGGCTATGTCGTGTAGATGATGGCCTAACAGGAGGCTTTAAAATTTTAATTCTAGTGTCCTTCGTTTGGGAGAAAAATGCAAAGGTACAAGACAGCTTTTCCTTGCCAATATCTCTCTTTTGCAAAGAGCTGCGCATTGGAAAATTCAGGGCTATGTCGTGTAGATGATGGCCTAACAGGAGGCTTTAAAATTTTCTTTCTAGTGTCCTTCGTTTGGGAGAAAAATGCAATGGTACAAGACAGCTTTTCCTTGCCAATATCTCTCTTTTGCAAAGAGCTACGCATTGGAAAATTCAGGGCTATGTCGTGTAGATGATGGCCTAACAGGAGGCTTTAAAATTTTCTTTCTAGTGACCTTCGTTTGGGAGAAAAATGCAAAGGTACAAGACAGCTTTTCCTTGCCAATATCTCTCTTTTGCAAAGAGCTGCGCATTGGAAAATTCAGGGCTATGTCGTGTAGATGATGGCCTAACAGGAGGCTTTAAAATTTTCTTTCTAGTGTCCTTCGTTTGGGAGAAAAATGCAAAGGTACTAGACAGCTTTTCCTTGCCAATATCTCTCTTTTGTAAAGAGCTACGCATTGGAAAATTCAGGACTATGTCGTGTAGATGATGGCCTAACAGTATGCTTTAAAATTTTCTTTCTAGTGACCTTCGTTTGGGAGAAAAATGCAAAGGTACCTGACAGCTTTTCCTTGCCAATATCTCTCTTTTGCAAAGAGCTGCGCATTGGAAAATTCAGGGCTATGTCGTGTAGATGATGGCATAACAGGAGGCTTTAAAATTTTAATTCTAGTGTCCTTCGTTTGGGAGAAAAATGCAAAGGTACAAGACAGCTTTTCCTTGCCAATATCTCTCTTTTGCAAAGAGCTGCGCATTGGAAAATTCAGGGCTATTTCGTGTAGATGATGGCCTAACAGGAGGCTTTAAAATTTTCTTTCTAGTGTCCTTCGTTTGGGAGAAAAATGCAATGGTAAGAGACAGCTTTTCCTTGCCAATATCTCTCTTTTGCAAAGAGCTGCGCATTGGAAAATTCAGGGCTATTTCGTGTAGATGATGGCCTAACAGGAGGCTTTAAAATTTTCTTTCTAGTGACCTTCGTTTGGGAGAAAAATGCAAAGGTACAAGACAGCTTTTCCATGCCAATATCTCTCTTTTGCAAAGAGCTGCGCATTGGAAAATTCAGGGCTATTTCGTGTAGATGATGGCCTAACAGGAGGCTTTAAAATTTTCTTTCTAGTGTCCTTCGTTTGGGAGAAAAATGCAATGGTACAAGACAGCTTTTCCTTGCCAATATCTCTCTTTTGCAAAGAGCTACGCATTGGAAAATTCAGGGCTATGTCGTGTAGATGATGGCCTAACAGGAGGCTTTAAAATTTTCTTTCTAGTGTCCTTCGTTTGGGAGAAAAATGCAATGGTACAAGACAGCTTTTCCTTGCCAATATCTCTCTTTTGCAAAGAGCTGCGCATTGGAAAATTCAGGGCTATGTCGTGTAGATGATGGCCTAACAGGAGGCTTTAAAATTTTCTTTCTAGTGTCCTTCGTTTGGGAGAAAAATGCAAAGGTACTAGACAGCTTTTCCTTGCCAATATCTCTCTTTTGTAAAGAGCTACGCATTGGAAAATTCAGGACTATGTCGTGTAGATGATGGCCTAACAGTATGCTTTAAAATTTTCTTTCTAGTGACCTTCGTTTGGGAGAAAAATGCAAAGGTACCTGACAGCTTTTCCTTGCCAATATCTCTCTTTTGCAAAGAGCTGCGCATTGGAAAATTCAGGGCTATGTCGTGTAGATGATGGCCTAACAGGAGGCTTTAAAATTTTCTTTCTAGTGTCCTTCGTTTGGGAGAAAAATGCAATGGTACAAGACAGCTTTTCCTTGCCAATATCTCTCTTTTGCAAAGAGCTACGCATTGGAAAATTCAGGGCTATGTCGTGTAGATGATGGCCTAACAGGAGGCTTTAAAATTTTCTTTCTAGTGACCTTCGTTTGGGAGAAAAATGCAAAGGTACAAGACAGCTTTTCCTTGCCAATATCTCTCTTTTGCAAAGAGCTGCGCATTGGAAAATTCAGGGCTATGTCGTGTAGATGATGGCCTAACAGGAGGCTTTAAAATTTTCTTTCTAGTGTCCTTCGTTTGGGAGAAAAATGCAATGGTACAAGACAGCTTTTCCTTGCCAATATCTCTCTTTTGCAAAGAGCTGCGCATTGGAAAATTCAGGGCTATGTCGTGTAGATGATGGCCTAACAGGAGGCTTTAAAATTTTCTTTCTAGTGTCCTTCGTTTGGGAGAAAAATGCAATGGTACAAGACAGCTTTTCCTTGCCAATATCTCTCTTTTGCAAAGAGCTGCGCATTGGAAAATTCAGGGCTATTTCGTGTAGATGATGGACTAACAGGAGGTTTTAAAATTTTCTTTCTAGTTTCCTTCGTTTGGGAGAAAAATGGAAAGGTACAAGACAGCTTTTCCTTGCCAATATCTCTCTTTTGCAAAGAGCTACGCATTGGAAAATTCAGGGCTATGTCGTGTAGATGATGGCCTAACAGGAGGCTTTAAAATTTTCTTTCTACTGACCTTCGTTTGGGAGAAAAATGCAAAGGTACAAGACAGCTTTTCCTTGCCAATATCTCTCTTTTGCAAAGAGCTGCGCATTGGAAAATTCAGGGCTATGTCGTGTAGATGATGGCCTAACAGGAGGATTTAAAAATTTTCTTTACTAGTGACCTTCGTTTGGGAGAAAAATGCAATGGTACAAGACAGCTTTTCCTTGCCAATATCTCTCTTTTGCAAAGAGCTGCGCATTGGAAAATTCAGGGCTATTTCGTGTAGATGATGGCCTAACAGGAGGCTTTAAAATTTTAATTCTAGTGTCCTTCGTTTGGGAGAAAAATGCAATGGTACAAGACAGCTTTTCCTTGCCAATATCTCTCTTTTGCAAAGAGCTACGCATTGGAAAATTCAGGGCTATGTCGTGTAGATGATGGCCTAACAGGAGGCTTTAAAATTTTCTTTCTAGTGTCCTTCGTTTGGGAGAAAAATGCAATGGTACAAGACAGCTTTTCCTTGCCAATATCTCTCTTTTGCAAAGAGCTGCGCATTGGAAAATTCAGGGCTATTTCGTGTAGATGATGGCCTAACAGGAGGTTTTAAAATTTTCTTTCTAGTTTCCTTCGTTTGGGAGAAAAATGCAAAGGTACAAGACAGCTTTTCCTTGCCAATATCTCTCTTTTGCAAAGAGCTACGCATTGGAAAATTCAGGGCTATGTCGTGTAGATGATGGCCTAACAGGAGGCTTTAAAATTTTCTTTCTAGTGACCTTCGTTTGGGAGAAAAATGCAAAGGTACAAGACAGCTTTTCCTTGCCAATATCTCTCTTTTGCAAAGAGCTGCGCATTGGAAAATTCAGGGCTATGTCGTGTAGATGATGGCCTAACAGGAGGCTTTAAAATTTTAATTCTAGTGTCCTTCGTTTGGGAGAAAAATGCAAAGGTACAAGATAGCTTTTCCTTGCCAATATCTCTCTTTTACAAAGAGCTACGCATTGGAAAATTCAGGGCTATGTCGTGTAGATGATGGCCTAACAGGAGGCTTTAAAATTTTCTTTCTAGTGACCTTCGTTTGGGAGAAAAATGCAAAGGTACAAGACAGCTTTTCCTTGCCAATATCTCTCTTTTGCAAAGAGCTGCGCATTGGAAAATTCAGGGCTATGTCGTGTAGATGATGGCCTAACAGGAGGCTTTAAAATTTTCTTTCTAGTGTCCTTCGTTTGGGAGAAAAATGCAATGGTACAAGACAGCTTTTCCTTGCCAATATCTCTCTTTTGCAAAGAGCTACGCATTGGAAAATTCAGGGCTATGTCGTGTAGATGATGGCCTAACAGGAGGCTTTAAAATTTTCTTTCTAGTGACCTTCGTTTGGGAGAAAAATGCAATGGTACAAGACAGCTTTTCCTTGCCAATATCTCTCTTTTGCAAAGAGCTGCGCATTGGAAAATTCAGGGCTATGTCGTGTAGATGATGGCCTAACAGGAGGCTTTAAAATTTTAATTCTAGTGTCCTTCGTTTGGGAGAAAAATGCAAAGGTACAAGACAGCTTTTCCTTGCCAATATCTCTCTTTTGCAAAGAGCTACGCATTGGAAAATTCAGGGCTATGTCGTGTAGATGATGGCCTAACAGGAGGCTTTAAAATTTTAATTCTAGTGTCCTTCGTTTGGGAGAAAAATGCAAAGGTACAAGACAGCTTTTCCTTGCCAATATCTCTCTTTTGCAAAGAGCTGCGCATTGGAAAATTCAGGGCTATGTCGTGTAGATGATGGCCTAACAGGAGGCTTTAAAATTTTCTTTCTAGTGTCCTTCGTTTGGGAGAAAAATGCAATGGTACAAGACAGCTTTTCCTTGCCAATATCTCTCTTTTGCAAAGAGCTACGCATTGGAAAATTCAGGGCTATGTCGTGTAGATGATGGCCTAACAGGAGGCTTTAAAATTTTCTTTCTAGTGACCTTCGTTTGGGAGAAAAATGCAAAGGTACAAGACAGCTTTTCCTTGCCAATATCTCTCTTTTGCAAAGAGCTGCGCATTGGAAAATTCAGGGCTATGTCGTGTAGATGATGGCCTAACAGGAGGCTTTAAAATTTTCTTTCTAGTGTCCTTCGTTTGGGAGAAAAATGCAAAGGTACTAGACAGCTTTTCCTTGCCAATATCTCTCTTTTGTAAAGAGCTACGCATTGGAAAATTCAGGACTATGTCGTGTAGATGATGGCCTAACAGTATGCTTTAAAATTTTCTTTCTAGTGACCTTCGTTTGGGAGAAAAATGCAAAGGTACCTGACAGCTTTTCCTTGCCAATATCTCTCTTTTGCAAAGAGCTGCGCATTGGAAAATTCAGGGCTATGTCGTGTAGATGATGGCATAACAGGAGGCTTTAAAATTTTAATTCTAGTGTCCTTCGTTTGGGAGAAAAATGCAAAGGTACAAGACAGCTTTTCCTTGCCAATATCTCTCTTTTGCAAAGAGCTGCGCATTGGAAAATTCAGGGCTATTTCGTGTAGATGATGGCCTAACAGGAGGCTTTAAAATTTTCTTTCTAGTGTCCTTCGTTTGGGAGAAAAATGCAATGGTAAGAGACAGCTTTTCCTTGCCAATATCTCTCTTTTGCAAAGAGCTGCGCATTGGAAAATTCAGGGCTATTTCGTGTAGATGATGGCCTAACAGGAGGCTTTAAAATTTTCTTTCTAGTGACCTTCGTTTGGGAGAAAAATGCAAAGGTACAAGACAGCTTTTCCTTGCCAATATCTCTCTTTTGCAAAGAGCTACGCATTGGAAAATTCAGGGCTATGTCATGTAGATGATGGCCTAACAGGAGGCTTTAAAATTTTCTTTCTAGTGTCCTTCGTTTGGGAGAAAAATGCAATGGTACAAGACAGCTTTTCCTTGCCAATATCTCTCTTTTGCAAAGAGCTACGCATTGGAAAATTCAGGGCTATGTCGTGTAGATGATGGCCTAACAGGAGGCTTTAAAATTTTCTTTCTAGTGTCCTTCGTTTGGGAGAAAAATGCAATGGTACAAGACAGCTTTTCCTTGCCAATATCTCTCTTTTGCAAAGAGCTGCGCATTGGAAAATTCAGGGCTATTTCGTGTAGATGATGGCCTAACAGGAGGTTTTAAAATTTTCTTTCTAGTTTCCTTCGTTTGGGAGAAAAATGCAAAGGTACAAGACAGCTTTTCCTTGCCAATATCTCTCTTTTGCAAAGAGCTACGCATTGGAAAATTCAGGGCTATGTCGTGTAGATGATGGCATAAAAGGAGGCTTTAAAATTTTCTTTCTAGTGACCTTCGTTTGGGAGAAAAATGCAAAGGTACAAGACAGCTTTTCCTTGCCAATATCTCTCTTTTGCAAAGAGCTGCGCATTGGAAAATTCAGGGCTATGTCGTGTAGATGATGGCCTAACAGGAGGCTTTAAAATTTTAATTCTAGTGTCCTTCGTTTGGGAGAAAAATGCAAAGGTACAAGATAGCTTTTCCTTGCCAATATCTCTCTTTTACAAAGAGCTACGCATTGGAAAATTCAGGGCTATGTCGTGTAGATGATGGCCTAACAGGAGGCTTTAAAATTTTCTTTCTAGTGACCTTCGTTTGGGAGAAAAATGCAAAGGTACAAGACAGCTTTTCCTTGCCAATATCTCTCTTTTGCAAAGAGCTGCGCATTGGAAAATTCAGGGCTATGTCGTGTAGATGATGGCCTAACAGGAGGCTTTAAAATTTTCTTTCTAGTGTCCTTCGTTTGGGAGAAAAATGCAATGGTACAAGACAGCTTTTCCTTGCCAATATCTCTCTTTTGCAAAGAGCTACGCATTGGAAAATTCAGGGCTATGTCGTGTAGATGATGGCCTAACAGGAGGCTTTAAAATTTTCTTTCTAGTGACCTTCGTTTGGGAGAAAAATGCAATGGTACAAGACAGCTTTTCCTTGCCAATATCTCTCTTTTGCAAAGAGCTGCGCATTGGAAAATTCAGGGCTATGTCGTGTAGATGATGGCCTAACAGGAGGCTTTAAAATTTTAATTCTAGTGTCCTTCGTTTGGGAGAAAAATGCAAAGGTACAAGACAGCTTTTCCTTGCCAATATCTCTCTTTTGCAAAGAGCTACGCATTGGAAAATTCAGGGCTATGTCGTGTAGATGATGGCCTAACAGGAGGCTTTAAAATTTTAATTCTAGTGTCCTTCGTTTGGGAGAAAAATGCAAAGGTACAAGACAGCTTTTCCTTGCCAATATCTCTCTTTTGCAAAGAGCTGCGCATTGGAAAATTCAGGGCTATGTCGTGTAGATGATGGCCTAACAGGAGGCTTTAAAATTTTCTTTCTAGTGTCCTTCGTTTGGGAGAAAAATGCAATGGTACAAGACAGCTTTTCCTTGCCAATATCTCTCTTTTGCAAAGAGCTACGCATTGGAAAATTCAGGGCTATGTCGTGTAGATGATGGCCTAACAGGAGGCTTTAAAATTTTCTTTCTAGTGACCTTCGTTTGGGAGAAAAATGCAAAGGTACAAGACAGCTTTTCCTTGCCAATATCTCTCTTTTGCAAAGAGCTGCGCATTGGAAAATTCAGGGCTATGTCGTGTAGATGATGGCCTAACAGGAGGCTTTAAAATTTTCTTTCTAGTGTCCTTCGTTTGGGAGAAAAATGCAATGGTACAAGACAGCTTTTCCTTGCCAATATCTCTCTTTTGCAAAGAGCTGCGCATTGGAAAATTCAGGGCTATGTCGTGTAGATGATGGCCTAACAGGAGGCTTTAAAATTTTCTTTCTAGTGTCCTTCGTTTGGGAGAAAAATGCAATGGTACAAGACAGCTTTTCCTTGCCAATATCTCTCTTTTGCAAAGAGCTGCGCATTGGAAAATTCAGGGCTATTTCGTGTAGATGATGGACTAACAGGAGGTTTTAAAATTTTCTTTCTAGTTTCCTTCGTTTGGGAGAAAAATGGAAAGGTACAAGACAGCTTTTCCTTGCCAATATCTCTCTTTTGCAAAGAGCTACGCATTGGAAAATTCAGGGCTATGTCGTGTAGATGATGGCCTAACAGGAGGCTTTAAAATTTTCTTTCTACTGACCTTCGTTTGGGAGAAAAATGCAAAGGTACAAGACAGCTTTTCCTTGCCAATATCTCTCTTTTGCAAAGAGCTGCGCATTGGAAAATTCAGGGCTATGTCGTGTAGATGATGGCCTAACAGGAGGCTTTAAAAATTTTCTTTACTAGTGACCTTCGTTTGGGAGAAAAATGCAATGGTACAAGACAGCTTTTCCTTGCCAATATCTCTCTTTTGCAAAGAGCTGCGCATTGGAAAATTCAGGGCTATTTCGTGTAGATGATGGCCTAACAGGAGGCTTTAAAATTTTAATTCTAGTGTCCTTCGTTTGGGAGAAAAATGCAAAGGTACAAGACAGCTTTTCCTTGCCAATATCTCTCTTTTGCAAAGAGCTGCGCATTGGAAAATTCAGGGCTATTTCGTGTAGATGATGGCCTAACAGGAGGCTTTATAATTTTCTTTCTAGTGTCCTTCGTTTGGGAGAAAAATGCAAAGGTACAAGACAGCTTTTCCTTGCCAATATCTCTCTTTTGCAAAGAGCTGCGCATTGGAAAATTCAGGGCTATGTCGTGTAGATGATGGCCTAACAGGAGGCTTTAAAATTTTCTTTCTAGTGTCCTTCGTTTTGGAGAAAAATGCAATGGTACAAGACAGCTTTTCCTTGCCAATATCTCTCTTTTGCAAAGAGCTACGCATTGGAAAATTCAGGGCTATGTCGTGTAGATGATGGCCTAACAGGAGGCTTTAAAATTTTCTTTCTAGTGACCTTCGTTTGGGAGAAAAATGCAATGGTACAAGACAGCTTTTCCTTGCCAATATCTCTCTTTTGCAAAGAGCTGCGCATTGGAAAATTCAGGGCTATGTCGTGTAGATGATGGCCTAACAGGAGGCTTTAAATTTTTCTTTCTAGTGTCCTTCGTTTGGGAGAAAAATGCAATGGTACAAGACAGCTTTTCCTTGCCAATATCTCTCTTTTGCAAAGAGCTGCGCATTGGAAAATTCAGGGCTATTTCGTGTAGATGATGGCCTAACAGTAGGCTTTAAAATTTTCTTTCTAGTGTCCTTCGTTTGGGAGAAAAATGCAAAGGTACCTGACAGCTTTTCCTTGCCAATATCTCTCTTTTGCAAAGAGCTGCGCATTGGAAAATTCAGGGCTATGTCGTGTAGATGATGGCCTAACAGGAGGCTTTAAAATTTTCTTTCTAGTGACCTTCGTTTGGGAGAAAAATGCAAAGGTACAAGACAGCTTTTCCTTGCCAATATCTCTCTTTTGCAAAGAGCTGCGCATTGGAAAATTCAGGGCTATGTCGTGTAGATGATGGCCTAACAGGAGGCTTTCAAATTTTCTTTCTACTGACCTTCGTTTGGGAGAAAAATGCAATGGTACAAGACAGCTTTTCCTTGCCAATATCTCTCTTTTGCAAAGAGCTGCGCATTGGAAAATTCAGGGCTATGTCGTGTAGATGATGGCCTAACAGGAGGCTTTAAAAATTTTCTTTCTAGTGACCTTCGTTTGGGAGAAAAATGCAATGGTACAAGACAGATTTTCCTTGCCAATATCTCTCTTTTGCAAAGAGCTGCGCATTGGAAAATTCAGGGCTATTTCGTGTAGATGATGGCCTAACAGGAGGCTTTAAAATTTTCTTTCTAGTGTCCTTCGTTTGGGAGAAAAATGCAATGGTACAAGACAGCTTTTCCTTGCCAATATCTCTCTTTTGCAAAGAGCTACGCATTGGAAAATTCAGGGCTATGTCGTGTAGATGATGGCCTAACAGGAGGCTTTAAAATTTTCTTTCTAGTGTCCTTCGTTTGGGAGAAAAATGCAATGGTACAAGACAGCTTTTCCTTGCCAATATCTCTCTTTTGCAAAGAGCTACGCATTGGAAAATTCAGGGCTATGTCGTGTAGATGATGGCCTAACAGGAGGCTTTAAAATTTTCTTTCTAGTGTCCTTGGTTTGGGAGAAAAATGCAATGGTACAAGACAGCTTTTCCTTGCCAATATCTCTCTTTTGCAAAGATCTGCGCATTGGAAAATTCAGGGCTATGTCGTGTAGATGATGGCCTAACAGGAGGCTTTAAAATTTTCTTTCTAGTGTCCTTCGTTTGGAAGAAAAATGCAATGGTACAAGACAGCTTTTCCTTGCCAATATCTCTCTTTTGCAAAGAGCTGCGCATTGGAAAATTCAGGGCTATGTCGTGTAGATGATGGCCTAACAGGAGGCTTTAAAATTTTCTTTCTAGTGTCCTTCGTTTGGGAGAAAAATGCAATGGTACAAGACAGCTTTTCCTTGCCAATATCTCTCTTTTGCAAAGAGCTGCGCATTGGAAAATTCAGGGCTATTTCGTGTAGATGATGGCCTAACAGGAGGCTTTAAAATTTTCTTTCTAGTGTCCTTCGTTTGGGAGAAAAATGCAAAGGTACAAGACAGCTTTTCCTTGCCAATATCTCTCTTTTGCAAAGAGCTACGCATTGGAAAATTCAGGGCTATGTCGTGTAGATGATGGCCTAACAGGAGGCTTTAAAATTTTCTTTCTACTGACCTTCGTTTTGGAGAAAAATGCAATGGTACAAGACAGCTTTTCCTTGCCAATATCTCTCTTTTGCAAAGAGCTGCGCATTGGAAAATTCAGGGCTATGTCGTGTAGATGATGGCCTAACAGGAGGCTTTAAAATTTTCTTTCTAGTGACCTTCGTTTGGGAGAAAAATGCAATGGTACAAGACAGCTTTTCCTTGCCAATATCTCTCTTTTGCAAAGAGCTGCGCATTGGAAAATTCAGGGCTATGTCGTGTAGATGATGGCCTAACAGGAGGCTTTAAATTTTTCTTTCTAGTGTCCTTCGTTTGGGAGAAAAATGCAATGGTACAAGACAGCTTTTCCTTGCCAATATCTCTCTTTTGCAAAGAGCTGCGCATTGGAAAATTCAGGGCTATTTCGTGTAGATGATGGCCTAACAGTAGGCTTTAAAATTTTCTTTCTAGTGTCCTTCGTTTGGGAGAAAAATGCAAAGGTACCTGACAGCTTTTCCTTGCCAATATCTCTCTTTTGCAAAGAGCTGCGCATTGGAAAATTCAGGGCTATGTCGTGTAGATGATGGCCTAACAGGAGGCTTTAAAATTTTCTTTCTAGTGACCTTCGTTTGGGAGAAAAATGCAAAGGTACAAGACAGCTTTTCCTTGCCAATATCTCTCTTTTGCAAAGAGCTGCGCATTGGAAAATTCAGGGCTATGTCGTGTAGATGATGGCCTAACAGGAGGCTTTCAAATTTTCTTTCTACTGACCTTCGTTTGGGAGAAAAATGCAATGGTACAAGACAGCTTTTCCTTGCCAATATCTCTCTTTTGCAAAGAGCTGCGCATTGGAAAATTCAGGGCTATGTCGTGTAGATGATGGCCTAACAGGAGGCTTTAAAAATTTTCTTTCTAGTGACCTTCGTTTGGGAGAAAAATGCAATGGTACAAGACAGATTTTCCTTGCCAATATCTCTCTTTTGCAAAGAGCTGCGCATTGGAAAATTCAGGGCTATTTCGTGTAGATGATGGCCTAACAGGAGGCTTTAAAATTTTCTTTCTAGTGTCCTTCGTTTGGGAGAAAAATGCAATGGTACAAGACAGCTTTTCCTTGCCAATATCTCTCTTTTGCAAAGAGCTACGCATTGGAAAATTCAGGGCTATGTCGTGTAGATGATGGCCTAACAGGAGGCTTTAAAATTTTCTTTCTAGTGTCCTTCGTTTGGGAGAAAAATGCAATGGTACAAGACAGCTTTTCCTTGCCAATATCTCTCTTTTGCAAAGAGCTACGCATTGGAAAATTCAGGGCTATGTCGTGTAGATGATGGCCTAACAGGAGGCTTTAAAATTTTCTTTCTAGTGTCCTTGGTTTGGGAGAAAAATGCAATGGTACAAGACAGCTTTTCCTTGCCAATATCTCTCTTTTGCAAAGATCTGCGCATTGGAAAATTCAGGGCTATGTCGTGTAGATGATGGCCTAACAGGAGGCTTTAAAATTTTCTTTCTAGTGTCCTTCGTTTGGAAGAAAAATGCAATGGTACAAGACAGCTTTTCCTTGCCAATATCTCTCTTTTGCAAAGAGCTGCGCATTGGAAAATTCAGGGCTATGTCGTGTAGATGATGGCCTAACAGGAGGCTTTAAAATTTTCTTTCTAGTGTCCTTCGTTTGGGAGAAAAATGCAATGGTACAAGACAGCTTTTCCTTGCCAATATCTCTCTTTTGCAAAGAGCTGCGCATTGGAAAATTCAGGGCTATTTCGTGTAGATGATGGCCTAACAGGAGGCTTTAAAATTTTCTTTCTAGTGTCCTTCGTTTGGGAGAAAAATGCAAAGGTACAAGACAGCTTTTCCTTGCCAATATCTCTCTTTTGCAAAGAGCTACGCATTGGAAAATTCAGGGCTATGTCGTGTAGATGATGGCCTAACAGGAGGCTTTAAAATTTTCTTTCTACTGACCTTCGTTTGGGAGAAAAATGCAAAGGTACAAGACAGCTTTTCCTTGCCAATATCTCTCTTTTGCAAAGAGCTGCGCATTGGAAAATTCAGGGCTATGTCGTGTAGATGATGGCCTAACAGGAGGCTTTAAAAATTTTCTTTCTAGTGACCTTCGTTTGGGAGAAAAATGCAATGGTACAAGACAGCTTTTCCTTGCCAATATCTCTCTTTTGCAAAGAGCTGCGCATTGGAAAATTCAGGGCTATGTCGTGTAGATGATGGCCTAACAGGAGGCTTTAAAATTTTCTTTCTAGTGTCCTTCGTTTGGGAGAAAAATGCAATGGTACAAGACAGCTTTTCCTTGCCAATATCTCTCTTTTGCAAAGAGCTACGCATTGGAAAATTCAGGGCTATGTCGTGTAGATGATGGCCTAACAGGAGGCTTTAAAATTTTCTTTCTAGTGTCCTTCGTTTGGGAGAAAAATGCAATGGTACAAGACAGCTTTTCCTTGCCAATATCTCTCTTTTGCAAAGAGCTGCGCATTGGAAAATTCAGGGCTATTTCGTGTAGATGATGGCCTAACAGGAGGCTTTAAAATTTTCTTTCTAGTGTCCTTCGTTTGGGAGAAAAATGCAAAGGTACAAGACAGCTTTTCCTTGCCAATATCTCTCTTTTGCAAAGAGCTACGCATTGGAAAATTCAGGGCTATGTCGTGTAGATGATGGCCTAACAGGAGGCTTTAAAAATTTTCTTTCTAGTGACCTTCGTTTGGGAGAAAAATGCAATGGTACAAGACAGCTTTTCCTTGCCAATATCTCTCTTTTGCAAAGAGCTGCGCATTGGAAAATTCAGGGCTATGTCGTGTAGATGATGGCCTAACAGGAGGCTTTAAAATTTTCTTTCTAGTGTCCTTCGTTTGGGAGAAAAATGCAATGGTACAAGACAGCTTTTACTTGCCAATATCTCTCTTTTGCAAAGAGATGCGCATTGGAAAATTCAGGGCTATTTCGTGTAGATGATGGCCTAACAGGAGGCTTTAAAATTTTCTTTCTAGTTTCATTCGTTTGGGAGAAAAATGCAAAGGTACAAGACAGCTTTTCCTTGCCAATATCTCTCTTTTGCAAAGAGCTACGCATTGGAAAATTCAGGGCTATGTCGTGTAGATGATGGCCTAACAGGAGGCTTTAAAATTTTCTTTCTACTGACCTTCGTTTGGGAGAAAAATGCAAAGGTACAAGACAGCTTTTCCTTGCCAATATCTCTCTTTTGCAAAGAGCTGCGCATTGGAAAATTCAGGGCTATTTCGTGTAGATGATGGCCTAACAGGAGGCTTTAAAATTTTCTTTCTAGTGTCCTTCGTTTGGGAGAAAAATGCAAAGGTACAAGACAGCTTTTCCTTGCCAATATCTCTCTTTTGCAAAGAGCTGCGCATTGGAAAATTCAGGGCTATGTCGTGTAGATGATGGCCTAACAGGAGGCTTTAAAAATTTTCTTTCTAGTGACCTTCGTTTGGGAGAAAAATGCAATGGTACAAGACAGATTTTCCTTGCCAATATCTCTCTTTTGCAAAGAGCTGCGCATTGGAAAATTCAGGGCTATTTCGTGTAGATGATGGCCTAACAGGAGGCTTTAAAATTTTCTTTCTAGTGTCCTTCGTTTGGGAGAAAAATGCAATGGTACAAGACAGCTTTTCCTTGCCAATATCTCTCTTTTGCAAAGAGCTACGCATTGGAAAATTCAGGGCTATGTCGTGTAGATGATGGCCTAACAGGAGGCTTTAAAATTTTCTTTCTAGTGTCCTTCGTTTGGGAGAAAAATGCAATGGTACAAGACAGCTTTTCCTTGCCAATATCTCTCTTTTGCAAAGAGCTGCGCATTGGAAAATTCAGGGCTATGTCGTGTAGATGATGGCCTAACAGGAGGCTTTAAAATTTTCTTTCTAGTGTCCTTCGTTTGGGAGAAAAATGCAATGGTACAAGACAGCTTTTCCTTGCCAATATCTCTCTTTTGCAAAGAGCTGCGCATTGGAAAATTCAGGGCTATTTCGTGTAGATGATGGCCTAACAGGAGGCTTTAAAATTTTCTTTCTAGTGTCCTTCGTTTGGGAGAAAAATGCAAAGGTACAAGACAGCTTTTCCTTGCCAATATCTCTCTTTTGCAAAGAGCTACGCATTGGAAAATTCAGGGCTATGTCGTGTAGATGATGGCCTAACAGGAGGCTTTAAAATTTTCTTTCTAGTGACCTTCGTTTGGGAGAAAAATGCAAAGGTACAAGACAGCTTTTCCTTGCCAATATCTCTCTTTTGCAAAGAGCTGCGCATTGGAAAATTCAGGGCTATGTCGTGTAGATGATGGCCTAACAGGAGGCTTTAAAATTTTCTTTCTAGTGTCCTTCGTTTGGGAGAAAAATGCAATGGTACAAGACAGCTTTTCCTTGCCAATATCTCTCTTTTGCAAAGAGCTGCGCATTGGAAAATTCAGGGCTATTTCGTGTAGATGATGGCCTAACAGGAGGCTTTAAAATTTTCTTTCTAGTGTCCTTCGTTTGGGAGAAAAATGCAAAGGTACCTGACAGCTTTTCCTTGCCAATATCTCTCTTTTGCAAAGAGCTGCGCATTGGAAAATTCAGGGCTATTTCGTGTAGATGATGGCCTAACAGGAGGCTTTAAAATTTTCTTTCTAGTGTCCTTCGTTTGGGAGAAAAATGCAAAGGTACAAGACAGCTTTTCCTTGCCAATATCTCTCTTTTGCAAAGAGCTACGCATTGGAAAATTCAGGGCTATGTCGTGTAGATGATGGCCTAACAGGAGGCTTTAAAATTTTCTTTCTACTGACCTTCGTTTGGGAGAAAAATGCAAAGGTACAAGACAGCTTTTCCTTGCCAATATCTCTCTTTTGCAAAGAGGTGCGCATTGGAAAATTCAGGGCTATGTCGTGTAGATGATGGCCTAACAGGAGGCTTTAAAAATTTTCTTTCTAGTGACCTTCGTTTGGGAGAAAAATGCAATGGTACAAGACAGCTTTTCCTTGCCAATATCTCTCTTTTGCAAAGAGCTGCGCATTGGAAAATTCAGGGCTATGTCGTGTAGATGATGGCCTAACAGGAGGCTTTAAAATTTTCTTTCTAGTGTCCTTCGTTTGGGAGAAAAATGCAATGGTACAAGACAGCTTTTACTTGCCAATATCTCTCTTTTGCAAAGAGATGCGCATTGGAAAATTCAGGGCTATTTCGTGTAGATGATGGCCTAACAGGAGGCTTTAAAATTTTCTTTCTAGTTTCATTCGTTTGGGAGAAAAATGCAAAGGTACAAGACAGCTTTTCCTTGCCAATATCTCTCTTTTGCAAAGAGCTACGCATTGGAAAATTCAGGGCTATAACGTGTAGATGAAGCACTAACAGGAGGCTTTAAAATTTTCTTTCTACTGACCTTCGTTTGGGAGAAAAATGCAAAGGTACAAGACAGCTTTTCCTTGCCAATATCTCTCTTTTGCAAAGAGCTGCGCATTGGAAAATTCAGGGCTATTTCGTGTAGATGATGGCCTAACAGGAGGCTTTAAAATTTTCTTTCTAGTGTCCTTCGTTTGGGAGAAAAATGCAAAGGTACAAGACAGCTTTTCCTTGCCAATATCTCTCTTTTGCAAAGAGCTGCGCATTGGAAAATTCAGGGCTATGTCGTGTAGATGATGGCCTAACAGGAGGCTTTAAAAATTTTCTTTCTAGTGACCTTCGTTTGGGAGAAAAATGCAATGGTACAAGACAGATTTTCCTTGCCAATATCTCTCTTTTGCAAAGAGCTGCGCATTGGAAAATTCAGGGCTATTTCGTGTAGATGATGGCCTAACAGGAGGCTTTAAAATTTTCTTTCTAGTGTCCTTCGTTTGGGAGAAAAATGCAATGGTACAAGACAGCTTTTCCTTGCCAATATCTCTCTTTTGCAAAGAGCTACGCATTGGAAAATTCAGGCCTATGTCGTGTAGATGATGGCCTAACAGGAGGCTTTAAAATTTTCTTTCTAGTGTCCTTCGTTTGGGAGAAAAATGCAATGGTACAAGACAGCTTTTCCTTGCCAATATCTCTCTTTTGCAAAGAGCTGCGCATTGGAAAATTCAGGGCTATGTCGTGTAGATGATGGCCTAACAGGAGGCTTTAAAATTTTCTTTCTAGTGTCCTTCGTTTGGGAGAAAAATGCAATGGTACAAGACAGCTTTTCCTTGCCAATATCTCTCTTTTGCAAAGAGCTGCGCATTGGAAAATTCAGGGCTATTTCGTGTAGATGATGGCCTAACAGGAGGCTTTAAAATTTTCTTTCTAGTGTCCTTCGTTTGGGAGAAAAATGCAAAGGTACAAGACAGCTTTTCCTTGCCAATATCTCTCTTTTGCAAAGAGCTACGCATTGGAAAATTCAGGGCTATGTCGTGTAGATGATGGCCTAACAGGAGGCTTTAAAATTTTCTTTCTACTGACCTTCGTTTGGGAGAAAAATGCAAAGGTACAAGACAGCTTTTCCTTGCCAATATCTCTCTTTTGCAAAGAGCTGCGCATTGGAAAATTCAGGGCTATGTCGTGTAGATGATGGCCTAACAGGAGGCTTTAAAAATTTTCTTTCTAGTGACCTTCGTTTGGGAGAAAAATGCAATGGTACAAGACAGCTTTTCCTTGCCAATATCTCTCTTTTGCAAAGAGCTGCGCATTTCAAAAATTAAGGGCTATGTCGTGTAGATGATGGCCTAACAGGAGGCTTTAAAATTTTCTTTCTAGTGTCCTTCGTTTGGGAGAAAAATGCAATGGTACAAGACAGCTTTTCCTTGCCAATATCTCTCTTTTGCAAAGAGCTACGCATTGGAAAATTCAGGGCTATGTCGTGTAGATGATGGCCTAACAGGAGGCTTTAAAATTTTCTTTCTAGTGTCCTTCGTTTGGGAGAAAAATGCAATGGTACAAGACAGCTTTTCCTTGCCAATATCTCTCTTTTGCAAAGAGCTGCGCATTGGAAAATTCAGGGCTATTTCGTGTAGATGATGGCCTAACAGGAGGCTTTAAAATTTTCTTTCTAGTGTCCTTCGTTTGGGAGAAAAATGCAAAGGTACAAGACAGCTTTTCCTTGCCAATATCTCTCTTTTGCAAAGAGCTGCGCATTGGAAAATTCAGGGCTATGTCGTGTAGATGATGGCCTAACAGGAGGCTTTAAAATTTTCTTTCTAGTGACCTTCGTTTGGGAGAAAAATGCAAAGGTACAAGACAGCTTTTCCTTGCCAATATCTCTCTTTTGCAAAGAGCTGCGCATTGGAAAATTCAGGGCTATGTCGTGTAGATGATGGCCTAACAGGAGGCTTTAAAATTTTCTTTCTACTGACCTTCGTTTGGGAGAAAAATGCAAAGGTACAAGACAGCTTTTCCTTGCCAATATCTCTCTTTTGCAAAGAGCTGCGCATTGGAAAATTCAGGGCTATGTCGTGTAGATGATGGCCTAACAGGAGGCTTTAAAATTTTCTTTCTAGTGACCTTCGTTTGGGAGAAAAATGCAAAGGTACAAGACAGCTTTTCCTTGCCAATATCTCTCTTTTGCAAAGAGCTGCGCATTGGAAAATTCAGGGCTATGTCGTGTAGATGATGGCCTAACAGGAGGCTTTAAAATTTTCTTTCTAGTGTCCTTCGTTTGGGAGAAAAATGCAATGGTACAAGACAGCTTTTCCTTGCCAATATCTCTCTTTTGCAAAGAGCTGCGCATTGGAAAATTCAGGGCTATTTCGTGTAGATGATGGCCTAACAGGAGGCTTTAAAATTTTCTTTCTAGTGTCCTTCGTTTGGGAGAAAAATGCAAAGGTACCTGACAGCTTTTCCTTGCCAATATCTCTCTTTTGCAAAGAGCTGCGCATTGGAAAATTCAGGGCTATTTCGTGTAGATGATGGCCTAACAGGAGGCTTTAAAATTTTCTTTCTAGTGTCCTTCGTTTGGGAGAAAAATGCAAAGGTACAAGACAGCTTTTCCTTGCCAATATCTCTCTTTTGCAAAGAGCTACGCATTGGAAAATTCAGGGCTATGTCGTGTAGATGATGGCCTAACAGGAGGCTTTAAAATTTTCTTTCTACTGTCCTTCGTTTGGGAGAAAAATGCAAAGGTACAAGACAGCTTTTCCTTGCCAATATCTCTCTTTTGCAAAGAGCTGCGCATTGGAAAATTCAGGGCTATGTCGTGTAGATGATGGCCTAACAGGAGGCTTTAAAATTTTCTTTCTAGTGACCTTCGTTTGGGAGAAAAATGCAAAGGTACAAGACAGCTTTTCCTTGCCAATATCTCTCTTTTGCAAAGAGCTGCGCATTGGAAAATTCAGGGCTATGTCGTGTAGATGATGGCCTAACAGGAGGCTTTAAAATTTTCTTTCTACTGACCTTCGTTTGGGAGAAAAATGCAAAGGTACAAGACAGCTTTTCCTTGCCAATATCTCTCTTTTGCAAAGAGCTGCGCATTGGAAAATTCAGGGCTATGTCGTGTAGATGATGGCCTAACAGGAGGCTTTAAAAATTTTCTTTCTAGTGACCTTCGTTTGGGAGAAAAATGCAATGGTACAAGACAGCTTTTCCTTGCCAATATCTCTCTTTTGCAAAGAGCTGCGCATTGGAAAATTCAGGGCTATGTCGTGTAGATGATGGCCTAACAGGAGGCTTTAAAATTTTCTTTCTAGTGTCCTTCGTTTGGGAGAAAAATGCAATGGTACAAGACAGCTTTTCCTTGCCAATATCTCTCTTTTGCAAAGAGCTACGCATTGGAAAATTCAGGGCTATGTCGTGTAGATGATGGCCTAACAGGAGGCTTTAAAATTTTCTTTCTAGTGTCCTTCGTTTGGGAGAAAAATGCAAAGGTACAAGACAGCTTTTCCTTGCCAATATCTCTCTTTTGCAAAGAGCTGCGCATTGGAAAATTCAGGGCTATGTCGTGTAGATGATGGCCTAACAGGAGGCTTTAAAATTTTCTTTCTAGTGTCCTTCGTTTGGGAGAAAAATGCAATGGTACAAGACAGCTTTTCCTTGCCAATATCTCTCTTTTGCAAAGAGCTGCGCATTGGAAAATTCAGGGCTATGTCGTGTAGATGATGGCCTAACAGGAGGCTTTAAAATTTTCTTTCTAGTGTCCTTCGTTTGGGAGAAAAATGCAATGGTACAAGACAGCTTTTCCTTGCCAATATCTCTCTTTTGCAAAGAGCTGCGCATTGGAAAATTCAGGGCTATTTCGTGTAGATGATGGCCTAACAGGAGGCTTTAAAATTTTCTTTCTAGTGTCCTTCGTTTGGGAGAAAAATGCAAAGGTACCTGACAGCTTTTCCTTGCCAATATCTCTCTTTTGCAAAGAGCTGCGCATTGGAAAATTCAGGGCTATTTCGTGTAGATGATGGCCTAACAGGAGGCTTTAAAATTTTCTTTCTAGTGTCCTTCGTTTGGGAGAAAAATGCAAAGGTACAAGACAGCTTTTCCTTGCCAATATCTCTCTTTTGCAAAGAGCTACGCATTGGAAAATTCAGGGCTATGTCGTGTAGATGATGGCCTAACAGGAGGCTTTAAAATTTTCTTTCTACTGACCTTCGTTTGGGAGAAAAATGCAAAGGTACAAGACAGCTTTTCCTTGCCAATATCTCTCTTTTGCAAAGAGGTGCGCATTGGAAAATTCAGGGCTATGTCGTGTAGATGATGGCCTAACAGGAGGCTTTAAAAATTTTCTTTCTAGTGACCTTCGTTTGGGAGAAAAATGCAATGGTACAAGACAGCTTTTCCTTGCCAATATCTCTCTTTTGCAAAGAGCTGCGCATTGGAAAATTCAGGGCTATGTCGTGTAGATGATGGCCTAACAGGAGGCTTTAAAATTTTCTTTCTAGTGTCCTTCGTTTGGGAGAAAAATGCAATGGTACAAGACAGCTTTTACTTGCCAATATCTCTCTTTTGCAAAGAGCTGCGCATTGGAAAATTCAGGGCTATTTCGTGTAGATGATGGCCTAACAGGAGGCTTTAAAATTTTCTTTCTAGTTTCATTCGTTTGGGAGAAAAATGCAAAGGTACAAGACAGCTTTTCCTTGCCAATATCTCTCTTTTGCAAAGAGCTACGCATTGGAAAATTCAGGGCTATGTCGTGTAGATGATGGCCTAACAGGAGGCTTTAAAATTTTCTTTCTACTGACCTTCGTTTGGGAGAAAAATGCAAAGGTACAAGACAGCTTTTCCTTGCCAATATCTCTCTTTTGCAAAGAGCTGCGCATTGGAAAATTCAGGGCTATTTCGTGTAGATGATGGCCTAACAGGAGGCTTTAAAATTTTCTTTCTAGTGTCCTTCGTTTGGGAGAAAAATGCAAAGGTACAAGACAGCTTTTCCTTGCCAATATCTCTCTTTTGCAAAGAGCTGCGCATTGGAAAATTCAGGGCTATGTCGTGTAGATGATGGCCTAACAGGAGGCTTTAAAATTTTCTTTCTAGTGTCCTTCGTTTTGGAGAAAAATGCAATGGTACAAGACAGCTTTTCCTTGCCAATATCTCTCTTTTGCAAAGAGCTACGCATTGGAAAATTCAGGGCTATGTCGTGTAGATGATGGCCTAACAGGAGGCTTTAAAATTTTCTTTCTAGTGACCTTCGTTTGGGAGAAAAATGCAATGGTACAAGACAGCTTTTCCTTGCCAATATCTCTCTTTTGCAAAGAGCTGCGCATTGGAAAATTCAGGGCTATGTCGTGTAGATGATGGCCTAACAGGAGGCTTTAAATTTTTCTTTCTAGTGTCCTTCGTTTGGGAGAAAAATGCAAAGGTACCTGACAGCTTTTCCTTGCCAATATCTCTCTTTTGCAAAGAGCTGCGCATTGGAAAATTCAGGGCTATGTCGTGTAGATGATGGCCTAACAGGAGGCTTTAAAATTTTCTTTCTAGTGACCTTCGTTTGGGAGAAAAATGCAAAGGTACAAGACAGCTTTTCCTTGCCAATATCTCTCTTTTGCAAAGAGCTGCGCATTGGAAAATTCAGGGCTATGTCGTGTAGATGATGGCCTAACAGGAGGCTTTCAAATTTTCTTTCTACTGACCTTCGTTTGGGAGAAAAATGCAATGGTACAAGACAGCTTTTCCTTGCCAATATCTCTCTTTTGCAAAGAGCTGCGCATTGGAAAATTCAGGGCTATGTCGTGTAGATGATGGCCTAACAGGAGGCTTTAAAAATTTTCTTTCTAGTGACCTTCGTTTGGGAGAAAAATGCAATGGTACAAGACAGATTTTCCTTGCCAATATCTCTCTTTTGCAAAGAGCTGCGCATTGGAAAATTCAGGGCTATTTCGTGTAGATGATGGCCTAACAGGAGGCTTTAAAATTTTCTTTCTAGTGTCCTTCGTTTGGGAGAAAAATGCAATGGTACAAGACAGCTTTTCCTTGCCAATATCTCTCTTTTGCAAAGAGCTACGCATTGGAAAATTCAGGGCTATGTCGTGTAGATGATGGCCTAACAGGAGGCTTTAAAATTTTCTTTCTAGTGTCCTTCGTTTGGGAGAAAAATGCAATGGTACAAGACAGCTTTTCCTTGCCAATATCTCTCTTTTGCAAAGAGCTACGCATTGGAAAATTCAGGGCTATGTCGTGTAGATGATGGCCTAACAGGAGGCTTTAAAATTTTCTTTCTAGTGACCTTCGTTTGGGAGAAAAATGCAATGGTACAAGACAGCTTTTCCTTGCCAATATCTCTCTTTTGCAAAGAGCTGCGCATTGGAAAATTCAGGGCTATGTCGTGTAGATGATGGCCTAACAGGAGGCTTTAAATTTTTCTTTCTAGTGTCCTTCGTTTGGGAGAAAAATGCAATGGTACAAGACAGCTTTTCCTTGCCAATATCTCTCTTTTGCAAAGAGCTGCGCATTGGAAAATTCAGGGCTATTTCGTGTAGATGATGGCCTAACAGTAGGCTTTAAAATTTTCTTTCTAGTGTCCTTCGTTTGGGAGAAAAATGCAAAGGTACCTGACAGCTTTTCCTTGCCAATATCTCTCTTTTGCAAAGAGCTGCGCATTGGAAAATTCAGGGCTATGTCGTGTAGATGATGGCCTAACAGGAGGCTTTAAAATTTTCTTTCTAGTGACCTTCGTTTGGGAGAAAAATGCAAAGGTACAAGACAGCTTTTCCTTGCCAATATCTCTCTTTTGCAAAGAGCTGCGCATTGGAAAATTCAGGGCTATGTCGTGTAGATGATGGCCTAACAGGAGGCTTTCAAATTTTCTTTCTACTGACCTTCGTTTGGGAGAAAAATGCAATGGTACAAGACAGCTTTTCCTTGCCAATATCTCTCTTTTGCAAAGAGCTGCGCATTGGAAAATTCAGGGCTATGTCGTGTAGATGATGGCCTAACGGGAGGCTTTAAAATTTTCTTTCTAGTGTCCTTCGTTTGGGAGAAAAATGCAATGGTACAAGACAGCTTTTACTTGCCAATATCTCTCTTTTGCAAAGAGCTGCGCATTGGAAAATTCAGGGCTATTTCGTGTAGATGATGGCCTAACAGGAGGCTTTAAAATTTTCTTTCTAGTTTCATTCGTTTGGGAGAAAAATGCAAAGGTACAAGACAGCTTTTCCTTGCCAATATCTCTCTTTTGCAAAGAGCTACGCATTGGAAAATTCAGGGCTATGTCGTGTAGATGATGGCCTAACAGGAGGCTTTAAAATTTTCTTTCTACTGACCTTCGTTTGGGAGAAAAATGCAAAGGTACAAGACAGCTTTTCCTTGCCAATATCTCTCTTTTGCAAAGAGCTGCGCATTGGAAAATTCAGGGCTATTTCGTGTAGATGATGGCCTAACAGGAGGCTTTAAAATTTTCTTTCTAGTGTCCTTCGTTTGGGAGAAAAATGCAAAGGTACAAGACAGCTTTTCCTTGCCAATATCTCTCTTTTGCAAAGAGCTGCGCATTGGAAAATTCAGGGCTATGTCGTGTAGATGATGGCCTAACAGGAGGCTTTAAAATTTTCTTTCTAGTGTCCTTCGTTTTGGAGAAAAATGCAATGGTACAAGACAGCTTTTCCTTGCCAATATCTCTCTTTTGCAAAGAGCTACGCATTGGAAAATTCAGGGCTATGTCGTGTAGATGATGGCCTAACAGGAGGCTTTAAAATTTTCTTTCTAGTGTCCTTCGTTTGGGAGAAAAATGCAATGGTACAAGACAGCTTTTCCTTGCCAATATCTCTCTTTTGCAAAGAGCTACGCATTGGAAAATTCAGGGCTATGTCGTGTAGATGATGGCCTAACAGGAGGCTTTAAAATTTTCTTTCTAGTGACCTTCGTTTGGGAGAAAAATGCAATGGTACAAGACAGCTTTTCCTTGCCAATATCTCTCTTTTGCAAAGAGCTGCGCATTGGAAAATTCAGGGCTATGTCGTGTAGATGATGGCCTAACAGGAGGCTTTAAATTTTTCTTTCTAGTGTCCTTCGTTTGGGAGAAAAATGCAATGGTACAAGACAGCTTTTCCTTGCCAATATCTCTCTTTTGCAAAGAGCTGCGCATTGGAAAATTCAGGGCTATTTCGTGTAGATGATGGCCTAACAGTAGGCTTTAAAATTTTCTTTCTAGTGTCCTTCGTTTGGGAGAAAAATGCAAAGGTACCTGACAGCTTTTCCTTGCCAATATCTCTCTTTTGCAAAGAGCTGCGCATTGGAAAATTCAGGGCTATGTCGTGTAGATGATGGCCTAACAGGAGGCTTTAAAATTTTCTTTCTACTGACCTTCGTTTGGGAGAAAAATGCAAAGGTACAAGACAGCTTTTCCTTGCCAATATCTCTCTTTTGCAAAGAGGTGCGCATTGGAAAATTCAGGGCTATGTCGTGTAGATGATGGCCTAACAGGAGGCTTTAAATTTTTCTTTCTAGTGTCCTTCGTTTGGGAGAAAAATGCAATGGTACAAGACAGCTTTTCCTTGCCAATATCTCTCTTTTGCAAAGAGCTGCGCATTGGAAAATTCAGGGCTATTTCGTGTAGATGATGGCCTAACAGTAGGCTTTAAAATTTTCTTTCTAGTGTCCTTCGTTTGGGAGAAAAATGCAAAGGTACCTGACAGCTTTTCCTTGCCAATATCTCTCTTTTGCAAAGAGCTGCGCATTGGAAAATTCAGGGCTATGTCGTGTAGATGATGGCCTAACAGGAGGCTTTAAAATTTTCTTTCTACTGACCTTCGTTTGGGAGAAAAATGCAAAGGTACAAGACAGCTTTTCCTTGCCAATATCTCTCTTTTGCAAAGAGGTGCGCATTGGAAAATTCAGGGCTATGTCGTGTAGATGATGGCCTAACAGGAGGCTTTAAAAATTTTCTTTCTAGTGACCTTCGTTTGGGAGAAAAATGCAATGGTACAAGACAGCTTTTCCTTGCCAATATCTCTCTTTTGCAAAGAGCTGCGCATTGGAAAATTCAGGGCTATGTCGTGTAGATGATGGCCTAACAGGAGGCTTTAAAATTTTCTTTCTAGTGTCCTTCGTTTGGGAGAAAAATGCAATGGTACAAGACAGCTTTTACTTGCCAATATCTCTCTTTTGCAAAGAGCTGCGCATTGGAAAATTCAGGGCTATTTCGTGTAGATGATGGCCTAACAGGAGGCTTTAAAATTTTCTTTCTAGTTTCATTCGTTTGGGAGAAAAATGCAAAGGTACAAGACAGCTTTTCCTTGCCAATATCTCTCTTTTGCAAAGAGCTACGCATTGGAAAATTCAGGGCTATGTCGTGTAGATGATGGCCTAACAGGAGGCTTTAAAATTTTCTTTCTACTGACCTTCGTTTGGGAGAAAAATGCAAAGGTACAAGACAGCTTTTCCTTGCCAATATCTCTCTTTTGCAAAGAGCTGCGCATTGGAAAATTCAGGGCTATTTCGTGTAGATGATGGCCTAACAGGAGGCTTTAAAATTTTCTTTCTAGTGTCCTTCGTTTGGGAGAAAAATGCAAAGGTACAAGACAGCTTTTCCTTGCCAATATCTCTCTTTTGCAAAGAGCTGCGCATTGGAAAATTCAGGGCTATGTCGTGTAGATGATGGCCTAACAGGAGGCTTTAAAATTTTCTTTCTAGTGTCCTTCGTTTTGGAGAAAAATGCAATGGTACAAGACAGCTTTTCCTTGCCAATATCTCTCTTTTGCAAAGAGCTACGCATTGGAAAATTCAGGGCTATGTCGTGTAGATGATGGCCTAACAGGAGGCTTTAAAATTTTCTTTCTAGTGACCTTCGTTTGGGAGAAAAATGCAATGGTACAAGACAGCTTTTCCTTGCCAATATCTCTCTTTTGCAAAGAGCTGCGCATTGGAAAATTCAGGGCTATGTCGTGTAGATGATGGCCTAACAGGAGGCTTTAAATTTTTCTTTCTAGTGTCCTTCGTTTGGGAGAAAAATGCAAAGGTACCTGACAGCTTTTCCTTGCCAATATCTCTCTTTTGCAAAGAGCTGCGCATTGGAAAATTCAGGGCTATGTCGTGTAGATGATGGCCTAACAGGAGGCTTTAAAATTTTCTTTCTAGTGACCTTCGTTTGGGAGAAAAATGCAAAGGTACAAGACAGCTTTTCCTTGCCAATATCTCTCTTTTGCAAAGAGCTGCGCATTGGAAAATTCAGGGCTATGTCGTGTAGATGATGGCCTAACAGGAGGCTTTCAAATTTTCTTTCTACTGACCTTCGTTTGGGAGAAAAATGCAATGGTACAAGACAGCTTTTCCTTGCCAATATCTCTCTTTTGCAAAGAGCTGCGCATTGGAAAATTCAGGGCTATGTCGTGTAGATGATGGCCTAACAGGAGGCTTTAAAAATTTTCTTTCTAGTGACCTTCGTTTGGGAGAAAAATGCAATGGTACAAGACAGATTTTCCTTGCCAATATCTCTCTTTTGCAAAGAGCTGCGCATTGGAAAATTCAGGGCTATTTCGTGTAGATGATGGCCTAACAGGAGGCTTTAAAATTTTCTTTCTAGTGTCCTTCGTTTGGGAGAAAAATGCAATGGTACAAGACAGCTTTTCCTTGCCAATATCTCTCTTTTGCAAAGAGCTACGCATTGGAAAATTCAGGGCTATGTCGTGTAGATGATGGCCTAACAGGAGGCTTTAAAATTTTCTTTCTAGTGTCCTTCGTTTGGGAGAAAAATGCAATGGTACAAGACAGCTTTTCCTTGCCAATATCTCTCTTTTGCAAAGAGCTACGCATTGGAAAATTCAGGGCTATGTCGTGTAGATGATGGCCTAACAGGAGGCTTTAAAATTTTCTTTCTAGTGACCTTCGTTTGGGAGAAAAATGCAATGGTACAAGACAGCTTTTCCTTGCCAATATCTCTCTTTTGCAAAGAGCTGCGCATTGGAAAATTCAGGGCTATGTCGTGTAGATGATGGCCTAACAGGAGGCTTTAAATTTTTCTTTCTAGTGTCCTTCGTTTGGGAGAAAAATGCAATGGTACAAGACAGCTTTTCCTTGCCAATATCTCTCTTTTGCAAAGAGCTGCGCATTGGAAAATTCAGGGCTATTTCGTGTAGATGATGGCCTAACAGTAGGCTTTAAAATTTTCTTTCTAGTGTCCTTCGTTTGGGAGAAAAATGCAAAGGTACCTGACAGCTTTTCCTTGCCAATATCTCTCTTTTGCAAAGAGCTGCGCATTGGAAAATTCAGGGCTATGTCGTGTAGATGATGGCCTAACAGGAGGCTTTAAAATTTTCTTTCTAGTGACCTTCGTTTGGGAGAAAAATGCAAAGGTACAAGACAGCTTTTCCTTGCCAATATCTCTCTTTTGCAAAGAGCTGCGCATTGGAAAATTCAGGGCTATGTCGTGTAGATGATGGCCTAACAGGAGGCTTTCAAATTTTCTTTCTACTGACCTTCGTTTGGGAGAAAAATGCAATGGTACAAGACAGCTTTTCCTTGCCAATATCTCTCTTTTGCAAAGAGCTGCGCATTGGAAAATTCAGGGCTATGTCGTGTAGATGATGGCCTAACGGGAGGCTTTAAAATTTTCTTTCTAGTGTCCTTCGTTTGGGAGAAAAATGCAATGGTACAAGACAGCTTTTACTTGCCAATATCTCTCTTTTGCAAAGAGCTGCGCATTGGAAAATTCAGGGCTATTTCGTGTAGATGATGGCCTAACAGGAGGCTTTAAAATTTTCTTTCTAGTTTCATTCGTTTGGGAGAAAAATGCAAAGGTACAAGACAGCTTTTCCTTGCCAATATCTCTCTTTTGCAAAGAGCTACGCATTGGAAAATTCAGGGCTATGTCGTGTAGATGATGGCCTAACAGGAGGCTTTAAAATTTTCTTTCTACTGACCTTCGTTTGGGAGAAAAATGCAAAGGTACAAGACAGCTTTTCCTTGCCAATATCTCTCTTTTGCAAAGAGCTGCGCATTGGAAAATTCAGGGCTATTTCGTGTAGATGATGGCCTAACAGGAGGCTTTAAAATTTTCTTTCTAGTGTCCTTCGTTTGGGAGAAAAATGCAAAGGTACAAGACAGCTTTTCCTTGCCAATATCTCTCTTTTGCAAAGAGCTGCGCATTGGAAAATTCAGGGCTATGTCGTGTAGATGATGGCCTAACAGGAGGCTTTAAAATTTTCTTTCTAGTGTCCTTCGTTTTGGAGAAAAATGCAATGGTACAAGACAGCTTTTCCTTGCCAATATCTCTCTTTTGCAAAGAGCTACGCATTGGAAAATTCAGGGCTATGTCGTGTAGATGATGGCCTAACAGGAGGCTTTAAAATTTTCTTTCTAGTGTCCTTCGTTTGGGAGAAAAATGCAATGGTACAAGACAGCTTTTCCTTGCCAATATCTCTCTTTTGCAAAGAGCTACGCATTGGAAAATTCAGGGCTATGTCGTGTAGATGATGGCCTAACAGGAGGCTTTAAAATTTTCTTTCTAGTGACCTTCGTTTGGGAGAAAAATGCAATGGTACAAGACAGCTTTTCCTTGCCAATATCTCTCTTTTGCAAAGAGCTGCGCATTGGAAAATTCAGGGCTATGTCGTGTAGATGATGGCCTAACAGGAGGCTTTAAATTTTTCTTTCTAGTGTCCTTCGTTTGGGAGAAAAATGCAATGGTACAAGACAGCTTTTCCTTGCCAATATCTCTCTTTTGCAAAGAGCTGCGCATTGGAAAATTCAGGGCTATTTCGTGTAGATGATGGCCTAACAGTAGGCTTTAAAATTTTCTTTCTAGTGTCCTTCGTTTGGGAGAAAAATGCAAAGGTACCTGACAGCTTTTCCTTGCCAATATCTCTCTTTTGCAAAGAGCTGCGCATTGGAAAATTCAGGGCTATGTCGTGTAGATGATGGCCTAACAGGAGGCTTTAAAATTTTCTTTCTAGTGACCTTCGTTTGGGAGAAAAATGCAAAGGTACAAGACAGCTTTTCCTTGCCAATATCTCTCTTTTGCAAAGAGCTGCGCATTGGAAAATTCAGGGCTATGTCGTGTAGATGATGGCCTAACAGGAGGCTTTCAAATTTTCTTTCTACTGACCTTCGTTTGGGAGAAAAATGCAATGGTACAAGACAGCTTTTCCTTGCCAATATCTCTCTTTTGCAAAGAGCTGCGCATTGGAAAATTCAGGGCTATGTCGTGTAGATGATGGCCTAACAGGAGGCTTTAAAAATTTTCTTTCTAGTGACCTTCGTTTGGGAGAAAAATGCAATGGTACAAGACAGATTTTCCTTGCCAATATCTCTCTTTTGCAAAGAGCTGCGCATTGGAAAATTCAGGGCTATTTCGTGTAGATGATGGCCTAACAGGAGGCTTTAAAATTTTCTTTCTAGTGTCCTTCGTTTGGGAGAAAAATGCAATGGTACAAGACAGCTTTTCCTTGCCAATATCTCTCTTTTGCAAAGAGCTACGCATTGGAAAATTCAGGGCTATGTCGTGTAGATGATGGCCTAACAGGAGGCTTTAAAATTTTCTTTCTAGTGACCTTCGTTTGGGAGAAAAATGCAAAGGTACAAGACAGCTTTTCCTTGCCAATATCTCTCTTTTGCAAAGAGCTGCGCATTGGAAAATTCAGGGCTATGTCGTGTAGATGATGGCCTAACAGGAGGCTTTAAAATTTTCTTTCTAGTGTCCTTCGTTTGGGAGAAAAATGCAATGGTACAAGACAGCTTTTCCTTGCCAATATCTCTCTTTTGCAAAGAGCTGCGCATTGGAAAATTCAGGGCTATGTCGTGTAGATGATGGCCTAACAGGAGGCTTTAAAATTTTCTTTCTAGTGTCCTTCGTTTGGGAGAAAAATGCAAAGGTACCTGACAGCTTTTCCTTGCCAATATCTCTCTTTTGCAAAGAGCTGCGCATTGGAAAATTCAGGGCTATTTCGTGTAGATGATGGCCTAACAGGAGGCTTTAAAATTTTCTTTCTAGTGTCCTTCGTTTGGGAGAAAAATGCAAAGGTACAAGACAGCTTTTCCTTGCCAATATCTCTCTTTTGCAAAGAGCTACGCATTGGAAAATTCAGGGCTATGTCGTGTAGATGATGGCCTAACAGGAGGCTTTAAAATTTTCTTTCTACTGACCTTCGTTTGGGAGAAAAATGCAAAGGTACAAGACAGCTTTTCCTTGCCAATATCTCTCTTTTGCAAAGAGCTGCGCATTGGAAAATTCAGGGCTATGTCGTGTAGATGATGGCCTAACAGGAGGCTTTAAAAATTTTCTTTCTAGTGACCTTCGTTTGGGAGAAAAATGCAATGGTACAAGACAGCTTTTCCTTGCCAATATCTCTCTTTTGCAAAGAGCTGCGCATTGGAAAATTCAGGGCTATGTCGTGTAGATGATGGCCTAACAGGAGGCTTTAAAATTTTCTTTCTAGTGTCCTTCGTTTGGGAGAAAAATGCAATGGTACAAGACAGCTTTTACTTGCCAATATCTCTCTTTTGCAAAGAGCTGCGCATTGGAAAATTCAGGGCTATTTCGTGTAGATGATGGCCTAACAGGAGGCTTTAAAATTTTCTTTCTAGTTTCCTTCGTTTGGGAGAAAAATGCAAAGGTACAAGACAGCTTTTCCTTGCCAATATCTCTCTTTTGCAAAGAGCTACGCATTGGAAAATTCAGGGCTATGTCGTGTAGATGATGGCCTAACAGGAGGCTTTAAAATTTTAATTCTAGTGTCCTTCGTTTGGGAGAAAAATGCAAAGGTACAAGACAGCTTTTCCTTGCCAATATCTCTCTTTTGCAAAGAGCTGCGCATTGGAAAATTCAGGGCTATTTCGTGTACATGATGGCCTAACAGGAGGCTTTAAAATTTTCTTTCTAGTGTCCTTCGTTTGGGAGAAAAATGCAAAGGTACAAGACAGCTTTTCCTTGCCAATATCTCTCTTTTGCAAAGAGCTGCGCATTGGAAAATTCAGGGCTATGTCGTGTAGATGATGGCCTAACAGGAGGCTTTAAAATTTTCTTTCTAGTGTCCTTCGTTTTGGAGAAAAATGCAATGGTACAAGACAGCTTTTCCTTGCCAATATCTCTCTTTTGCAAAGAGCTACGCATTGGAAAATTCAGGGCTATGTCGTGTAGATGATGGCCTAACAGGAGGCTTTAAAATTTTCTTTCTAGTGACCTTCGTTTGGGAGAAAAATGCAATGGTACAAGACAGCTTTTCCTTGCCAATATCTCTCTTTTGCAAAGAGCTGCGCATTGGAAAATTCAGGGCTATGTCGTGTAGATGATGGCCTAACAGGAGGCTTTAAATTTTTCTTTCTAGTGTCCTTCGTTTGGGAGAAAAATGCAATGGTACAAGACAGCTTTTCCTTGCCAATATCTCTCTTTTGCAAAGAGCTGCGCATTGGAAAATTCAGGGCTATTTCGTGTAGATGATGGCCTAACAGTAGGCTTTAAAATTTTCTTTCTAGTGTCCTTCGTTTGGGAGAAAAATGCAAAGGTACCTGACAGCTTTTCCTTGCCAATATCTCTCTTTTGCAAAGAGCTGCGCATTGGAAAATTCAGGGCTATGTCGTGTAGATGATGGCCTAACAGGAGGCTTTAAAATTTTCTTTCTAGTGACCTTCGTTTGGGAGAAAAATGCAAAGGTACAAAACAGCTTTTCCTTGCCAATATCTCTCTTTTGCAAAGAGCTGCGCATTGGAAAATTCAGGGCTATGTCGTGTAGATGATGGCCTAACAGGAGGCTTTAAAATTTTCTTTCTAGTGTCCTTCGTTTGGGAGAAAAATGCAATGGTACAAGACAGCTTTTCCTTGCCAATATCTCTCTTTTGCAAAGAGCTACGCATTGGAAAATTCAGGGCTATGTCGTGTAGATGATGGCCTAACAGGAGGCTTTAAAATTTTCTTTCTAGTGACCTTCGTTTGGGAGAAAAATGCAATGGTACAAGACAGCTTTTCCTTGCCAATATCTCTCTTTTGCAAAGAGCTGCGCATTGGAAAATTCAGGGCTATGTCGTGTAGATGATGGCCTAACAGGAGGCTTTAAATTTTTCTTTCTAGTGTCCTTCGTTTGGGAGAAAAATGCAATGGTACAAGACAGCTTTTCCTTGCCAATATCTCTCTTTTGCAAAGAGCTGCGCATTGGAAAATTCAGGGCTATTTCGTGTAGATGATGGCCTAACAGTAGGCTTTAAAATTTTCTTTCTAGTGTCCTTCGTTTGGGAGAAAAATGCAAAGGTACCTGACAGCTTTTCCTTGCCAATATCTCTCTTTTGCAAAGAGCTGCGCATTGGAAAATTCAGGGCTATGTCGTGTAGATGATGGCCTAACAGGAGGCTTTAAAATTTTCTTTCTAGTGACCTTCGTTTGGGAGAAAAATGCAAAGGTACAAGACAGCTTTTCCTTGCCAATATCTCTCTTTTGCAAAGAGCTGCGCATTGGAAAATTCAGGGCTATGTCGTGTAGATGATGGCCTAACAGGAGGCTTTCAAATTTTCTTTCTACTGACCTTCGTTTGGGAGAAAAATGCAATGGTACAAGACAGCTTTTCCTTGCCAATATCTCTCTTTTGCAAAGAGCTGCGCATTGGAAAATTCAGGGCTATGTCGTGTAGATGATGGCCTAACAGGAGGCTTTAAAATTTTCTTTCTAGTGTCCTTCGTTTTGGAGAAAAATGCAATGGTACAAGACAGCTTTTCCTTGCCAATATCTCTCTTTTGCAAAGAGCTACGCATTGGAAAATTCAGGGCTATGTCGTGTAGATGATGGCCTAACAGGAGGCTTTAAAATTTTCTTTCTAGTGACCTTCGTTTGGGAGAAAAATGCAATGGTACAAGACAGCTTTTCCTTGCCAATATCTCTCTTTTGCAAAGAGCTGCGCATTGGAAAATTCAGGGCTATGTCGTGTAGATGATGGCCTAACAGGAGGCTTTAAATTTTTCTTTCTAGTGTCCTTCGTTTGGGAGAAAAATGCAATGGTACAAGACAGCTTTTCCTTGCCAATATCTCTCTTTTGCAAAGAGCTGCGCATTGGAAAATTCAGGGCTATTTCGTGTAGATGATGGCCTAACAGTAGGCTTTAAAATTTTCTTTCTAGTGTCCTTCGTTTGGGAGAAAAATGCAAAGGTACCTGACAGCTTTTCCTTGCCAATATCTCTCTTTTGCAAAGAGCTGCGCATTGGAAAATTCAGGGCTATGTCGTGTAGATGATGGCCTAACAGGAGGCTTTAAAATTTTCTTTCTAGTGACCTTCGTTTGGGAGAAAAATGCAAAGGTACAAGACAGCTTTTCCTTGCCAATATCTCTCTTTTGCAAAGAGCTGCGCATTGGAAAATTCAGGGCTATGTCGTGTAGATGATGGCCTAACAGGAGGCTTTAAAATTTTCTTTCTAGTGTCCTTCGTTTGGGAGAAAAATGCAATGGTACAAGACAGCTTTTCCTTGCCAATATCTCTCTTTTGCAAAGAGCTACGCATTGGAAAATTCAGGGCTATGTCGTGTAGATGATGGCCTAACAGGAGGCTTTAAAATTTTCTTTCTAGTGACCTTCGTTTGGGAGAAAAATGCAATGGTACAAGACAGCTTTTCCTTGCCAATATCTCTCTTTTGCAAAGAGCTGCGCATTGGAAAATTCAGGGCTATGTCGTGTAGATGATGGCCTAACAGGAGGCTTTAAATTTTTCTTTCTAGTGTCCTTCGTTTGGGAGAAAAATGCAATGGTACAAGACAGCTTTTCCTTGCCAATATCTCTCTTTTGCAAAGAGCTGCGCATTGGAAAATTCAGGGCTATTTCGTGTAGATGATGGCCTAACAGTAGGCTTTAAAATTTTCTTTCTAGTGTCCTTCGTTTGGGAGAAAAATGCAAAGGTACCTGACAGCTTTTCCTTGCCAATATCTCTCTTTTGCAAAGGAGCTGCGCATTGGAAAATTCAGGGCTATGTCGTGTAGATGATGGCCTAACAGGAGGCTTTAAAATTTTCTTTCTAGTGACCTTCGTTTGGGAGAAAAATGCAAAGGTACAAGACAGCTTTTCCTTGCCAATATCTCTCTTTTGCAAAGAGCTGCGCATTGGAAAATTCAGGGCTATGTCGTGTAGATGATGGCCTAACAGGAGGCTTTCAAATTTTCTTTCTACTGACCTTCGTTTGGGAGAAAAATGCAATGGTACAAGACAGCTTTTCCTTGCCAATATCTCTCTTTTGCAAAGAGCTGCGCATTGGAAAATTCAGGGCTATGTCGTGTAGATGATGGCCTAACAGGAGGCTTTAAAAATTTTCTTCTAGTGACCTTGTTTGGGAGAAAAATGCAATGGTACAAGACAGATTTTCCTTGCCAATATCTCTCTTTTGCAAAGAGCTGCGCATTGGAAAATTCAGGGCTATGTCGTGTAGATGATGGCCTAACAGGAGGCTTTAAAATTTTCTTTCTAGTGACCTTCGTTTGGGAGAAAAATGCAAAGGTACAAGACAGCTTTTCCTTGCCAATATCTCTCTTTTGCAAAGAGCTGCGCATTGGAAAATTCAGGGCTATGTCGTGTAGATGATGGCCTAACAGGAGGCTTTAAAATTTTCTTTCTAGTGTCCTTCGTTTGGGAGAAAAATGCAATGGTACAAGACAGCTTTTCCTTGCCAATATCTCTCTTTTGCAAAGAGCTGCGCATTGGAGAAATCAGGGCTATTTCGTGTAGATGATGGCCTAACAGGAGGCTTTAAAATTTTCTTTCTAGTGTCCTTCGTTTGGGAGAAAAATGCAAAGGTACAAGACAGCTTTTCCTTGCCAATATCTCTCTTTTGCAAAGAGCTGCGCATTGGAAAATTCAGGGCTATGTCTTGTAGATGATGGCCTAACAGGAGGCTTTAAAATTTTCTTTCTAGTGTCCTTCGTTTGGGAGAAAAATGCAATGGTACAAGACAGCTTTTCCTTGCCAATATCTCTCTTTTGCAAAGAGCTACGCATTGGAAAATTCAGGGCTATGTCGTGTAGATGATGCCCTAACAGGAGGCTTTAAAATTTTAATTCTAGTGTCCTTCGTTTGGGAGAAAAA